>NC_056741.1:1347382386-1347549886 GCF_019279795.1 Protopterus annectens | reverse complement strand
ACTACATTTCAATGTTAATAACACAATTTTTAAATAGATGTTTATTTTTCCAATTTAATGTTTGTATATTGTGCTTTGTATTACTCTTACTAAAGGTATAAAAAGTAATTCACTTTCTACATGTTTCGCAGTATGGTAAAAAGAACAATGTTATATCAACATCTAATAACTTTCCCTGCTGTGTACCACCTGCCCTCTCTGGGAGTTATCTATCATCTTCCTCACAGTCTTCCTCCTCTGAAAATTACAAACCTCATACTTTTCACATTTTATCAAAAAAATAAAGTTTATGGACAAATCTCAGCTTTATCACACACCACCATACCCACTAAATCCCCATTCAAAAAGGCAAGGTAAAATAAGCTCATCTTAAAATGGTCCAGCTAAAATTTGGCTCATGTTTTAATCTGATCAAAAGGCAATGAAGAGTACACTACTACTACTCTTGACAGTGAATTAGTTTGGTCATTGACCACCTGGTAGAATTCTATTACCCCCCCACACACACATCAAAACAAAGAAAAATGAACACAATATATCCTTACCCTCTATACTTTCTGAGGAGTAGTGAAAACCATCATCACTCGATATTTCAAACATCAGCCCTTTCTTTGGTTTGTTCTCAGGAAAGCGTTCCTTTTTCTGTTCTTGCTCACTAAGATCCAGAGCTGGGGAGCTCAAGATGTCCTTACTGCCATCAAACCGACTGGTTTCTTAAAAAAAAACACAAACAATGACTCCAGATATCAAAGGCAGATTATTCTGTATTTTATGCTGGCAGTGACATTTTCAAAAAACAGCCAAGGAATTCAAGTTAAAGATACCACACTTGACAATGGGGTTTAAACCCATATTTATATATATATATATATATATATAGATAGATAGATCTACACACACACACACACACACATATATATATATATATATATATATATATATATATATATATATATATAGTGCTTAATGTTTATGCAATTATATCTTACAGAGTATAAAAGTCCAGTTGTGTACACTTACCATAAATGTAGATGTTCGAGTGTATTCACTGTTGCAGTCATTACATTTGGGTAATCTGCTGGCAGGTTGCCCTCAGTCGGCCTGAATTCCAAAGTCTTGGGTCCTGCGTTGGTTGCTGTCTTCTCATCCATGACGTCAGGTCGTCAGGGGTATAAAACATGCAGCCGACACCATTTTCTTTCGTTTTTCTTGCCCCCGATGTCAGGTGCCCCCAAAAAGGTAGCAAAATTATATATATATATATATATATACACACACACACACACACATACATCAATATACACTTTACCTTCATCTACAAGCAAATACATCACATAGGTTGTAGAAGATAGAGAAGGAAAGATAAACTTCAGAATGACAGGAGGATGGCGGGAGGGTAACCTGGACTGCAACAGTGAATACACTCGAACATCTACATTTATGTTCTTCATGTTTCACTGTTGCAGTCATTACATTTGGGTAGAATCCCAAAGCTATGGTTGGGAAGCTGGAGATAAACAACATTAGGTATGGCTATAAGGCCCTGCAGCACAGCACTGGCAAAGCCTGCCCTGGACTTAGGAGTAGAGAGGCAAATGGTAATGCTTTGTAAAGGTGTGAACAGAACTCCAAGTAACAGTCTCTAGAATGTCTTTGGTTGGTACTCCTCTGAGAAAGGCCGCTGAAGTAGCTGCAGCTCTGGTGGAATGAGACCTAATGCCCTTGGTAACAGGTTTACCATGGTATAAGTAGCAGAAACGGATACAGTGGCTTATCCACTTTGAAATTGTCTGCTTTGAAACAGCTTTTCCTTCTGATCTTGCAGCATA
Source organism: Protopterus annectens (assembly GCF_019279795.1). Lineage (NCBI taxonomy): Eukaryota > Metazoa > Chordata > Ceratodontiformes > Protopteridae > Protopterus > Protopterus annectens. The sequence goes on along the minus strand of NC_056741.1, from coordinate 1,347,548,057 downwards.
TGACACTAGTAATTGCTCAGTTTTTCTTAGAGCTTTAGTCCTGCTCAAGTAAAATCTTAGCTGTCTGTGTACGTCCAAGGAATGCAGAATTCTCTCCGCCTTGTTCTGCGGATTTGGATAAAAAGTTGGCAGATGAATTGTTTGGTTAAGAGCCACACTGGAAACCACCTTAGGCATAAAAGTAGGACTTGTCCTCAGTGACACCCTGTCTGGGTAAAATATGATAAAAGGCTCTACATCCATGAGGGCCTTTAGCTCTGAAACTCTTGCTGAAGTAATTGTTAGTAGCAGTGCTGTTTTCCATGATAAGAACTTTATATCAGCAGTAGCAGCTGGTTCAAATGGAGGCAGGGTGAGCTTTTCCAACACATAATTGAGGTCCCATGCAGGTAATGGTGATCTTCTAGGAGGCCTTAAATTGTTGGCTCCTCTAAGATACTGCTTTAGTAACGGATGAGAATGGATTGGTGGCTCTGTATTGTAATGAGCCGAAATGGCAGAGGCATGGATTTTGATTGATGAGAAAGATAGGCCTTTGTCAAGCATCTCACTTAAGTATTGTAATATCTGAGGAATATTTGGTTCTGCTGTATCTGTTCCTTGTGCTTGATTCCAAGCACAGAATCTCTTCCATTTGTCAGCATAAGATTTTCTAGTACTAGGCCTTCTGGCTTCCAAAATGACATCCATCACAGCTTTACTGAGAGGTGTTGTTTGTATGACTACATGATTAGCCATGCTGCCAGGTTCAGAGTCTGTAGTTGATTGTGCAGGATCTGATTGTTTTGCTGGGACAGTAGTTGTGGTCTTTGAGGCAAGGTCCAAGCTGGGTATTGAGACAAGTTCCTTAGGATTGGGTACCAGTACTGGTGGGGCTAGTCCGGGGCCATTAATATCATCTTTGGCTTCTCTTGTCTGACTTTTAGGAGGACCTTGGGTAGAAGAGGCAGAGGAGGAAAGGCGTAAACTGATAGGTTTTTCCAACTGAAGGACAGGGCGTCCACTTTCCATGTTTGTCTGTGATAAGTCCTTGTGCAGAATCTTTTCAATTGATAATTTTGGGGAGAGGCAAATAGATCTATGTCTGGGTTCCCCCATTTCTCTGTTATCATGCTGAAGACTTGTGGATTTAGTTTCCACTCGTGAGGATCCATAAGGTTTCTGCTTAAATCGTCTGCCAGTGTGTTTTGTTTTCCTGGCAGGAATTGAGCCTGAAGATGTATTTGGTAGGTCAAAGCTGTGTCCCACAGTGCCATGGCTAATCTGCAAAGGGGGTACGAGTGTGTGCCCCCTTGCTTGTTTATATACCACATGACCGTGGTGTTGTCCGTCTTTATCAGTAATTGTCCTGGATGAAGTAAGCCCTTGAAGGCTGTTCGGGCATTTTCAACAGCTAGCATCTCTTTCTGGTTGATATGTAGATGCATTTCTTTTGGTGCCCATATGCCCTGAATGCATCATCCTGCCATGTGGGCCCCCCAGGCATAATCTGATGCATCTGTTGTGAAGGTTTGGCTGGCAGGGGGTAGAGTGAAGGGCCGTCCCATGTTTTGGTGACATGCCTTTGCCCACCATAGAAACTCCTGTTGCAGGCAGGGAATGAGAGGAATCATTGTTTCCAGACTGTGTGAATGCTGACTCCATAAACTTTTTAGGTACCACTGAAGTTTCCTCATATGCAGTCTTGCATATGGAATCAGTAGGATGCAGGATGCCATGAAGCCCAGAGCCTGCAGAATTTGTCTTGCAGACGACTGGGTTTTTGTTGCCATCAGTTTGAAGTAAATAGTCAGTTGTCCTTGTTTGTCTGGCGTGAGGTAAGCCATCTGGGCAGTTGTATTCAAGCTTGCACCCAGGAATGCTATCTTTTGAGAGGGTACCAGTTGTGATTTCTTTTCGTTTATTGTGTACTCTAGGCATGTTAGAAGCCTTTTCACAAATGCCAGGTGTTGAAGAAGAGTGTCCTTGTTCTCTGCTTGAATGAGACAGTCGTCCAAGTAAGGATATATTTGTATACTTCTTTGTCTGCAAAAAGCAATTACTGGTGCCAGGCACTTTGTAAAGACCCTGGGTGCAGTAGATAAGCCAAAGGGCAGTGCAGAGAATTGGTAATGCATTAAGACAGCCTTGAATCGGAGGTATCTTCTGCACGATTGTCTTATTGGGACATGCAGGTATGCCTCTTTTAGGTCTAAAGTCACCAGCCAAGCATTCTTGCCCAGCATGGGCAGAAGCTGCTGCAAAGTCAGCATTTTGAATTTTGGAATGTCCAGGTATGTGTTCAAAATCGATAAATCCAGTATTGGCCGCCAGGCCTTGTCCTTTCTGGGTACCAAGGACAGTCTTGAGTAAAAACCTTGCCCTTTTTCCTGTTCTGGTACTGTCTGAATGGCCCTCATATCCATGAGGGACGTAACCTGTTTCTGTGCCTCTGCCCATTGATTTTTTGGCAGATCTGGCCAACCATTTGCCACTGGCAGAGTGTGAAAATGGAATCTGTATCCCTGTGATACGATGTTTAGTACCCACTTGTCCTGGGTTATTAACTGCTAATTTTGAGCAAAAAGTGCTAATTTTACCCCTAAGGGTGCTGCCAAAAGATAAGTGCTTGGTGTAGGCAGGGGGAAGTCATTGGGCTTGCTTTCTGTTGGTTTGTGCTTTATCTCCTCCAGATTTGGAGGTGGAAGCGCCCCATTGCTTTGACCTGTATGAATCTTGCACCTGGTATCTGGAACCCTTAGGGCGTCTGGATTTGCCCCTTTGGGCTCTGTCTGACACAGGAAAGGACCAATTTTTTGTAGGCCAGTGTCTACTGAATCTTGGTGACTGCACTTGTAAGAAGTCTTTAACAGTTTCCATAAACTTAGCTTTGTCTTCCATTTTCTTTAAAACCTCGTCTGCCTTAATACCAAACAGAGAATCATGCTGCAAAGGTGCATCTAGCAATTTAGCTTTAACATGATCAGGCAAATCTTGTTCCTTTAACCAGGCATGCCTCCTAATCACAGATCCAGTAACTGCAGCCCTGCAGGAGGCCTCTAAGGAATCATAACCACATTGCAAAATATGCTGTTCAGCTGCATGCAATAATTCCTGCAATTCTTTATTTTCTGCACATTCTGAAATCAACATCATTTTCTGTTTCAGCAATCCCATAACATGTTGTTGGTACTTAAGCATATGAAATTGTCAGTTTAAGGCCCTGATTGCCAAGGTTGCAGATGTATAAACCTTTTTTCCCCGTCTGTCCAGTTCCCTTGAATGTCTGTCAGAGGAGGTAGGATTTTTTGCTGTTGATGCCTTAACTCCCTTTGGACCCTGTGAAATAGTTTCAGGATTAGCAGCAGGGTTTCTAAATAAAGATTTATGTGAATCAGGGACTATGTAATATCTGTCAGGCCTACTGGGAGCCGGAGGTAAGGAGTCAGGGGTCAAGCGTGACTCCGAAAACACATCATCCACAATGTCTAAAACGGGGAATGGCTAAAGGCCTGTGCTGAGGGAGAAGGACGAAATCCCTGAGCCTCTTTTTTGATTCTGAGAAGTCTTGACTCTCCCAGTGAAAATGCTCCCTCAAAGTATGCAAGGTTTGTCCAAATGAATAATCCTCAGGAGGAGATGCAGATGGAACAGACTCCTCAGCATCAGAATCCTCATAGGGAGGTATAGATAATTCCAGATCAGAAGAGGAATCAGAAGAAATAGAAGTCTGATCTGAAGATTCATAATCAGCGTCTTGCCTAAGCCTCTTATCTGGACGGGGATGGGTACCCTTGATCAAGGTAATAAGGTCTTCAACCATTTTGATCATCTGGTTTTTAGGCATAGAAGCCTGTGCACGTGGCTCATGTGCCGTTTTTTTAGTTTTACAAGTTGCTTTTGTCTTTGGTTTTGTAGCTGCCGTCGGTTTGATATACAAATGTTGAGGTCTGAATACACCCTCAGAAGCTGGTGCCTGCTCAGTGGCTCCGGACCCATCCGAGGGAGATACATCTGTTGGTCGAATACCTTGAGTACCTTGCGGCATGCCAGACTCCATATGGGTGTCGTTAGAGGCCGGCGACTCGAAGGTAGCGAGTATCAGGGGCTGCGAAAGTGCCTCACTGAGTACCAGCGAACCGACGACTGGCTAAGGAGAAGCTTCGTCGTTGGCTTTGGATCTCGACTGCGTTTCTCTGTCCTTTTCTTTGCGTTTTTTATGTACTCCGGTAGTCTGATTGCTGTCCGACGACATTTCTGGGTAGTTAAATGTTTCCAAAATACTTTGATACAAAAATATACAGATGCTTAATAGTGCGTTGGTTAAAACTAGCACAAAATTGACAGCCAGGCACGTTGTGATCAGGGCCTAGGCAAGGAATACAGTATAAATGGAAATCCTTATGAGGTATTTGCTTCCCACAAGTAATACAATTATTAACTTTTTCTGACATTGGTAAAAAGCAAGAAAAAAGTTTCCCCAATGGGGTACTTAGCTTTAGTGAAGACTTTGGTTCTGAAACTCAAACTCAAACATTTCAGTAGTCGGTTGACCGGCACGTGCGAAATGCTTCTGCTTCGGGCACCGCGCGACAAGAAAGACATGGCGTCGGCTGCATGTTTTATACCCCTGACGACCTGACGTCATGGATGAGAAGACAGCAACCGACGTAGGACCCAAGACTTTGGAATTCAGGCCGAGGGCAACCTGCCAGCAGATTACCCAAATGTAATGACTGCAACAGTGAAACACGAAGAACATCTACCAATAAGTGACCAGTGAATATAAGGAAACCAGTTTGCGATTTAGAGACCTTAAATAAATACATAACATATTAACTGCAGGGTGGTTAGCCACACATCAGCACTGCTGTGCAACATAACTGGGCAATACATTTAAAAAAGGTGAATGAGACATTTAGCACAAATGGAAGAATACCTCACGAGACAGAAGAGTATTTCCCATGCTGTAACAGCATGGCATGCAAACACAAACTTTTTTTTTTAAGATGCAAATGCAGATGCTTAGAAGAAAACACTTCTTTGGGAGTGTGTTAAATCATTATAAATATTCTCACAGCCCAATTGTTTTCTTTCAAATGTGAAGGGGCTGAGTTGCAGATTTAGTATTTTGTTGGGTTGGGAATTTTATAGGTAATCATTCAATCTTGCTAGGTAAACTGAATACTCCAATAAAAGGTAAATATGTCAGAAAGATTTCTGAAAGGCCTTATTTGGCCAACAGAAAGTACAGTTTTGTACCTACCATAAATGTAGATGTTTGAGTGCTAATACAGCTGCAGTCATAACAGATGGGTTCTCCTGCAGTCAGGCGGGTCCTCGGTTGGCCGAATTCCAAAGTCTAGGTCCAGTGTCGGTTGTCGTTGCTTTCTTTCCTGACGTCAGTGCGACAGGGGTACATAAGACACAGCCGACGCCATTTTCTTCAGTCTTTCTTGCCCCAGATGTCAGGTGCCCCCAGAAGGACGGCAATATATATATATATATATACATAATATGTAATCATGCAATGCAATATAATCAAAAATCAGTAGTTGCAAGCAAATACACCATAGAAGGATAACCCAATCAGGTTGTAAGATGAGGAGTTAGCCACTAGGTCTGTACCCAGAGGGGAAGGAGGGAGGGAAACCTGGACTGCAGCTGTATTAGCACTCGAACATCTACATTTATGGTAGATACAAAACTGTACTATGTTCATCGTGCATACAGCTGCAGTCATAACAGATGGGTAGAATCCCAAAGCTACGCACAGGGTGGTAGGCACTAGGTGGAACTGGGAGGAGCCAGAATGCCCTGCAACACAGCAGTGGCAAAGCCTGCTCTAGTTTTGGAGTATAAAGGTAGGTGGTAGTGTTTAGTGAAGGTATGCACAGAACTCCAAGTGGCTGCCTCCAAAATATCTTTGGTAGGGACTCCTCTGAGGAAGGCTGCAGAGGTAGCTGTGGCCCTTGTGGAGTGGGATCTGATGCCTGCAGGTACAGATTTACCATGAAAGGAGTAACAAAACCGTATGCAGTGGCCTATCCATTTTGAAATTGTCTGTTTGGAAATTGGCTTCCCTTGAGCTCCTACAGCATAGGACACAAAGAGTTGTTCTAATTTCCTGAAAGGCTTTGTTCTGTCCAAATAGTAACGTAGCAGTCTATGGATGTCTAAGGAATGTAGCAGCCTTTCCCCTTTGTTTTGAGGATTGGGGTAAAAGGTAGGTAAGTGTATGGCCTGATTTAAAGCTACTCTGGATACTACCTTAGGCATAAATGACGGGTTGGTTCGTAGGGAAACCCTGTCCTGATGGAAGATGAGAAAGGGCTGCACAGCCAAAGGGCTTGTAGTTCCGAGACCCTACGAGCTGAGGTAATGGCCAGAAGGAAAGCTGTTTTCCATGACAAATATTGCAAATCTGTTGAGGCAGCTGGTTCAAAGGGAGGCAATGTTAATTTTTCTAGAATGTAATTAAGATCCCAGGCTGGTATTGGTTGTTTCCTTGGAGGTCTTACATTCTTAGCCCCTCTGAGGAACTGCCTTAAGAGTGGGTGAGAGAATAAGGGTGGATCAGTGTTGTATTCTGCAGAAATGGCTGAGGCATGGATTTTGATGGAGGAGAATGAAAGTCCACTGTTCAACAGCTCAGCTAGATACTGTAATATCTGAGGCAAATTCAGTTTTCTAGGATCCTGGCCCTTTTTCTCATTCCAAGCGCAAAACCGTTTCCATTTTTTGGAGTAAGCTTTTCTAGTAGATGGCCTTCTGGCCTCCAAAATGACATCCTGCACCTCCTTGGAGAGTAGGGTCTGTTGTGGTGTTAAGGAATTTTCCATGCAGCCAGATTGAGTGTTTTCAGCTGACTGTGAAGAGTTTTGCAGCTGTGCTGAGTCAGGAGAAGAGGCATTAGAGGCAGGGTCCAGGGAGGAGAATGTGTTAGGCTCCTCAGGAGTGGGTACCAGTGTTGTCTTGGCCAGTCTGGAGCAATCAGTATCATCTTCGGTCTGTCTGATCTTGCTTTCAAGAGCACCTTGGGCAGTAGAGGCAAAGGTGGGAAGGCGTAAACTGTCTGTGCTGCCCAATTGAAAGAAAGGGCGTCCACTCTCCAGGCCTTTGGATGAAATGTCCTTGAGCAGAATTTTGTCAATTGATGCTTCCTGTGGGAGGCAGAGAGATCTATGTCTGGCCTTCCCAATGGAAGTGTTCCCTCAAGGTATGCAAGGTTTCCCTGAAAGAAAAATCCTCTTGGGGGGATACAGAAGGAATGGACTGCTCTGCATCAGAATCTTCAAAAGGGGAGTACGAGTGTTCCTCTTCATCAGAATGTTCTGAAATAATGGAGCCCTGGTCAGAAGAGAGAGAATCTTCCTCCACTCTGGGTCTCTTGTACGGAGGGGATTGGGAACCCCTGATCAGAGTAATTAAATCCTCAGCCATTTTGAGCATCTGCTTTTTAGGCATGGGACCTGGAGATGGGCCCTGAGCAACAGGCCTCTTGGAATGCATGGCTGATTTAGACTTAGTAAAGGCCTTTATGGAAAAGGAAGATGAAGGTCTGAAGACACCATGGGTGGAAGTGGACCTGTCCACATTAAGAGGCTCAACACTCACAGTGGCTTCGGTAGCTGTAGTCAGGGTATGGGCCGAGGAACCTGCGGTCTCGGTTACAGAAGACACCGCCAGAGAAGTGTCGTCGGTAGTCAGGGGCTGCGTAGGCGCTTCGCTGAGAACCGGACCACGTGTAGCCGGTTTTGGCGTGGTGTCAGTGGAGACCGCGGACCTCGCGTGTCGGTCTTTGCCCTTGCGTTTTTTTGGACAAAACAGTAGTCGGAGTCTCCGATGACATTTTATAATTAAAAGCTTTACCAAAAAAGTGCTGGGCGAACTCCGCCCGACGCTTAATAGTGCGTTTATTGAAAGTAGCACAAAAGCGACAGCCCGAGACATCGTGGTCTGGGCCTAAACAAGGTATATAGAGGGAATGGAAATCCTTATGCGGTATTTGCTTCCCACAAGAAATACAATTGTTAACTTTGTCTGACATCGGTCTGAGGCAAGAAAAGTTTCAACGGGTACTTAGCTTTAAAGAAGACTTCGGTTTCCAAATTTTCGTAATTTCAGGAGCTGGCCGACCGGCACTTGCGAACTGCTTCTGCTTCGGGCACCGCGCGGCAAAAAAGACTGAAGAAAATGTCGTCGGCTGTGTCTTATGTACCCCTGTCACACTGACGTCAGGAAAGAAAAACCGACGCCGGACCTAGACTTTGGAATTCGGCCGACCGAGGACCCGCCTGACGGCAGGAGAACCCATCTGTTATGACTGCAGCTGTATGCACGATGAACATCTAGGTAACTTAAATGCTGCGAAATACAGCTTATATCCACTGCAAATAAGGCATGCACCACTCATTTAGTACATTATTTAGTGTGAGTAATTTATGATAAGGATGCTATGTAAGTTCAGTACTGGGTATGTTCTTACAGTTAGGCTCAAGCTCAGCCAAGGGCAAATGGAATAACTGTGTATGCTGTGAAAATCCCATAATGCCCAGTCTGATAATTAATTAGAAATAAAGCATTTTCTTTTCTTTTTTTTATCCTTTTCTCTCTTAGTCTGATGACCATCAAGCCTCTTTAAAAGTACACAAGCCTTAGTTTCTTGTCAGTAGGAACTCAACATATTTCCAGATCTGCTTAGGTGAGTCTTTTGCATGGAACTGTCATCATCCACACAGGCAATGAAGGTGGTTTGTGCTCTTGCTGGAATCCCAGTCATGACAGTAATTTTATATATATATGATTTGTCTAACTACCCCCCCAATGTTGATGTGTTTACTCACTTCACCATAGTATCTGCCTATACCCTCATCACAACTAAATGTGCACTCCTTCGTATGGGAAGGCAGGAGCCACAATCATCAGCCTGGACAGCTACAGAGCATGCTCTTCCCTATAACCATTGCTTTTTTTTCACTATGTGTAACCTCCACTGCAAACTAAAATGACAGCCAGCCAGTCACACTCAACCACCATCTCCAACCCCACCCCCTACCCCCAGGATAGGTGCTGTTCATCCTTCCCTGCATTCCCATCAGTTGCCTTGGCCGTTAACCGAACCCAAATCACCCCTGGGTCAAAGGCAGGGTTTTATCCATTTACATCACTGGTAGGCTAGAAACAAAGCATTGCTAATTTCATTTAGAGCCTTATTGTGACATTCTTTCTCTGTGCTCTTTAATTAAAGATTTCAAAACTTGTTACAGCACTGCAGACTTTCTAAAACTGATTTTATTGATTCACCAACATGGAACATGCAATGAACATTTTTTTCTTAATAGCAAAATCTGATCTCCTCTGACATTGGGTATCCAGGGCTCACTATGCATGACACATCATACGCTGCATCAATTAAAAAGAATAATTAGGACAACTGGTCCTATAATCTCTTACAGTGATGGGGGGTGCTTTCACTGACCATCACTCTCCACAGTGCATCACAAGCAATGATTGCAGTGGCATTCTGTACAGATACTTTAATAAATAAAATTAAACCGTTTGAATAGCACCGAACATGAAACGACCAAAGAAAACAAGCTTCCGGTGAGAGCAGCTTATAGTGTTGGTAACCTTGAGGACTGAATTGCTTGAGTTTTCTTTAGATGCTTTGACAAGCAAAGTTCACCAGGAGAAAGAACTGTAAGTATTGCATAAAATTTGGTTTGCTGTGGTGAACCACTATATTTCCTCAACTTTGATTAATGGTTGACAAGAAAAGCATGCCTCTGATAAATCAATCCTCGATGGGTAAACACACCGTGGAAACTGGATTGCCAGCATCACACAACATTTTTTTTTAACACAGAAGTAAAGAACAGTGACAAGAACACAATATTAAGTCAACTGTATCCAACAAAATGTTACCCAAAGAGGTACTTAAATCTGCTTCTGAGCTGAAGCTAGCTGACCAAGGAAGACAACAGAGAATGCATCTGCACTTATGAATTGCAGCAGGTAAGTTCTATAATGGTATAAGCAAGATGCCTTTCTTGTACTGCGATGCCTGAATGTACTACAGACTGGATGTACACCTTACTAAGGCAGAAAGGTCCTGAGCTCTAGAATGTGGGACATGAGGACACCTTACAGCTAAGTCGCAGTAGTAAGGACAACTGCAACATTGATCTAAGAAGAATCTTCAGTGTTGCCAAGGCCAGAGTGGTGCTAACAGCAGCATCATTAGCTTTGTTTGCCTTACCATCTTGTTCACCCTGGGTAGTAGGACCACCAGTGACAGAAAGCATACAGGAAGAGATCTGCCCAGCTGATGGATAAGACACCTACTCCCCACAACACCTTTGCTGCTGCACTTCAGCAGAACTTCAACTGCCTGTTGTCTGGGGATGGAAAAAAAGTCCATCTCTGGAACACCTCCCCATCTATGCACTAGCTGAAAGAAGATATCCATGTACAACTATCATTCATGTGCACCTGCCCTTGACCTGCGGAGTTGTGCCTCCAGTGTACTCTGGTGAAAGGGTATGTAGATGGTCTTTATCGTCATATGGAATTGTAGGGCTAGTTCATAAAACAATAGTACTGCAATGTTGCACTTCATTTGGCAGACACCCCTGAAAAACTGAATCAATGCTAGCATCTTTCTTATTTTTAAAGGCTTTTTTCTTTAGGGATTCATTGACCAATTTATGTTCTGAATTTCTGACAGAATGCTAGGGATTTCCATGATGGCTGCACATTGAGTAGCAGCTCAGTTCTAGCTTTCCCAGTGTGAAAACACAAACTCAAGAGAGAAGGCCAGTAGACTTGTGTTTATCGGTGGGTTTCAGTAACTGGCTAGTAAGTGCGCGGCCTGAATGCCAGGAAAAAAGAATTACAGAGGGCCCGGAAAAAAATCAGCTACAAAAAGTGAGGAAAAACACTGACTGGGTAAATTCTGCAGCTTTTCAGCAAAAAGCAATGCGATCTCCAGACATGAATTCCAGTAACCTACAGGAAGATACAAAACAACTGCACATATTCCTGGTTAAAAATAAACAAAACACTGATGGAGAATACAAACACAAACAACAAAAGGTTGGAAAAATGGAAGAAGCTTTAAACAGATATTCAGATGAGGTGATAAAATTGCAAAGCTCAGAGGTCAAAATGAAGAAAAGGCTGGCTGAATATGAGACTGCTCAAGAAGTGATGTTTCAAAAAAATAATAGAACAAGAGGAGAGAGCACATAGGGAAAACTTGAGATGTTTAGCTATACTAGAGAAGTTGCAAGGAACAGACAACATTAATTTTATGAAAGCACAAATAAGCAACTGGATTGGTATTCCACAGCAGGACTTGTTAGTTTAAAGTGTCCATTGTGTGTATACTCTAAATCTTGCTAAGAGAAAGCACCCTAGACCTTTAATAGTCAAGATGCAATCCTACTAGCAGAAGGACAAAGTACAAAAAGTGGGAGACAGCAGAGTGTTGGTGAAGAATGATTACTCGTACACCAGGCAGAAGAGCAGCAAATTTATTCCACCATTCAGGGAATGTCAAAATGCAGGTGTGAAATTTAAACTGCTATACCCAGCTGTCTTCAAAGTATTCTTCCCTGAAAGGACAAAATGATTTTTTGAAGTACATGCTAAGGAGGAAATATAAAAGTTTGTCCAGTAAAAAACAAGCAGTGAAACAGATTTATTTATTAATTATACATTTATTTACCAGGAAAGTCAGATTGGACACAGGTCCTTTTTCAGCGGAGGCCCGGGGAGAAAAGCTTCAGCAATATGAAAAATATACAGTTTGTAAAAGTTGACCATAAAACAAGGAATTTCTAGTGATAGTCACAATCAACAATAGTATTCTAGTAATAATCACAATCAAGATACTAAAGTGTAATACATTCTTAGAGGTTACAATAGCATAGCATGTGCTACATGAATGCATACATTTACATAGTGAGGAGAAGAAAGTTAACATATAGTTGTGTGTGAAGACTAAAGTAATGAACAGATCTAAAGAGCAAGAATGTGGTTAAATCTACTACGATTAGAGTTATGCAGGAGTGTTGCAAGAATAGAGCCAGGTGTTTGCTAGAGTAGTTAGGAGCTTTTTAAACCGTACTGTGGAGTTGCTAAATGTAACTGGGGTTGCGGCAGTTTATTCCATATTTTAGGAATCACATTTGAGAAAGAGATTCTGCTTCTTGTTCTTCTGGTAATAAAGATTACAGAGACATTTGTACCTGTGAACCCTTATCCAATGTTTCAATGGAAAATGTTGGAAAGAAGGAATAGAGCATGAGAGTTGATTACAAGAACTGAGAGTACATTGGAGATAAAGCACAGACATGATTTGGGAGATGGAGATGAACAGGAATAAAACCAGTAACTTAACTGGGCTTACAAAGCAATAATTATATCTGTGAAATACGACAGAAGAAAATCTGAAAATATTAGACTTTTTCAGAATTTGTTGGACCTATGGAGGACTCTAAATATACCCTACTTCATGTCATTAATGTTCAGAAAAGTTCTTTGGGAGGGGAAGAGGAGGGATAAAATTAATTGTAAGTAAAGATTTTTTTTTTAAATACTACTATTTTTCTGGTGTGTGGTTTTCTTTACATGCTATAAAGATTTCTCTGTTATTTTTTTTTTTCAAGTGTAATAGGGATTGTAAACCGGTGCTGCTGTTTTTTTCTCCCTTCTGTCTTTCTTCTTGCTCAGTTTTTAAGAAATGTAGACACTGCAATGTAAAAGAAAACGCCTGATTAAAAAAGCAAGACGAGAAAAATCAATATGCTTTTTCTCATTCTTGCATAGGGGAATGACTGGATTAAGGACCTTAGATTAATTTGGTAAGAAATTTTAAGAAACAGCAAGTAAATGAAAAAGAATATTGAATATTATGAGGCTTTTGTCTAGCAAATACATGTCTGCATAGTAGCAATTCTGCAGCTGGTCTTCAAGCTTTCATGAAAAGAATCTGATAAAGAGAAATTGGCTGTCTGGTTCTCATGTTTCCATGGAGACAATCTTATAAAAAGAAATTGGCTACAGTCTGGTGAACAGTGACTGGCTGAAGGAAAAAAAACATGCGTTTTAGCATGCACAACCTTTCTTTCAGGCTAACTCAAGTCTGTCAGTGGGCTGTCACTTTGGGACTTTGTTCCTATTAGGAGGGTACAACTTCAATATTTGAAGATGTACATAGTTTTGTCTGTTAGCATTACGTTACTAGTTTTAGGAGGTATTTGAGGGGCATTTTTTGAGGGCTTTCCATAAAACAAAAAGCTTTATAAGATGTGACATAGGCTTAAATGGATATGACGTGAAATAACTGTATAAAAGTTCAGCCTCCCAGTTTATGTATGTAACACAAACAATGGAACTAGACATTTAATAAAAAAGATGTTGCACATAAAATGTGGGAATAATAACTTTTTAATGCAACAACGCTTTCTGCAATGCCTTTAAATGTCAACGGTCTCAAAGATGAACACAAAAAAGAACGAGTAGTGAATTTAAAAATGTAGAGTTCAAACAGGAGATGCACTCAAAGAACTGAACATATGAATTTGATAAAGAAAGGTTTTCAGGGTGGTTAATCAGCAGAACACCTGGGAAAAAGGAAAAGAGGAGTACTTATATTAATTGCAAGAGGAGCTCCAATAATGACAGAAGAGGTTAAAAAAAGATAACAATGGCAGATTTGTAGTGCTAAGGGGCTACTGGCAAGGGAGGAGGATTACAGTGGAATATATTTATATTCCACCTAAAACTGCTATAATGCAGTTTAAGAAAATTCTGGGAGAAATAATCTGTTTTCAGCAAGGAATATTACTTATAGGTGGGGACTGGAATGAGATTTGCAGCAGTGAAGATGTGTTTGGAGGGCCCAGAAGGGAAAATATAACAAAGGAAGGCAGATTTTTGAAGAAATATCTCAAAATATTTGGCATGGAAGATGTGAATTTAGTGGGCTAGGCTACACAGAATTTACATTTCCCAAGAACATGTGCATTTAATTGAATGCCTTGATATGTATATAATTCGATAGATATGACTGAAATAACTATTTCAGATCATGCACCAATAACAATAAAAATAAAAACACAGGGTAATAAAATAAAAATGATACACTGGCGCTTTCCCACCTATCTTCTGAAAAGAGAGAAATTTAAGGAATAGGTAGTGGAGAGTATTCAGGAGCTATTAGGGAGGACCATAAATTTCTTCTGAAAATACAGCTAGGGAGTGGGATATAAATAAAGGCAGAGTTTAAAAATAGGGTGGAAATAAACGTAAGGGAGCTATGGTTAAGCAGCAGCAAGAATTATGTGGAGTGACTGACAAATGTTAAAGTACTGCAGAATGGGAGAATGTCACAGAAGAATGTGAGAAGCGGATCAACTGCAGAATGCTAAGCAGAAAATGAGGAATTACCTTGATAATACCCATACGTTTAGAAAGACCGCTGTTAAGCAACTGTTTTTGATAACACTAGAGCACAAAAACATTTAGCACAACGACTCAGGCAACAGAACGCAGAAAGGTCTGCTGCCAAGCTTAGGAAGCCTGCAACAAGGAAGGTAACTGCGATCCTGTAGAGGTATTAGAAATATTTCAGAAATTCTATGAAAATCTGTATAAAGCAGAGAAATATAGAAATCAAGAAAAAGATACAAATGGAAATGTTTATGGAAGAATTAAATATGCCAAGGTTAGAGGTAGATGAAGCTCAGTTATTAATGGTTAGGATAGGAGAAGATAAGATAAAAATTGTGATGTATAACAAATCTACCAGAAAGTCTTCAGGAACAGATGGTATTCCTGTGGATGTCTGGAAGCTAGGAGGGAAAAAAACTGATAAAGATCTGGAAAGGTTTGTTTAATAGTATTTTAAATGGAGTACCAACATCCTGGAAGAAAGCAGTGGTAACTATAATACCTAAAGAGGGTAAAGATCCACCTAACCTAGATTCACACAGGCCAATTTCAATACTAAACAACCATGATTATACAGTGTTCATGTCTATAATAGCTAAAAAGAATGACAAAAATAATGCCAAAATTGATGGATATTGATCAATGTGGTTTTGTGGAGGGGTGGCAAACATCTGACAACATTAACTGAACACTGATGACCCAGAAGGAAGCAGAATGTAAGAAAATGCCATTGTTGTTGGTGGGTCTTGATGCAGAGTAAGCTAGAACTTCATATGCATTTCCTGATAAAATTATAAGGTTGATTAGGAGGATATATGAGGCATCAGAGGCGAAAATTAAAATAGTTGGAGTCCTTTCTGATAATTTCTGCTTGAGCAGAGGAACCAAGCAGGGGTGTCCTCTTTCCTCTTTGTTACTTGCATTATATTTACAAACACTGGCAAATAAAATAAAGGACTCAAATTCAAGAATATATTTTGTATGGTAGTCAAGAAAAGCTGGCTCTATTTGCAGATTAATTTATTTTATACCTGAGAAAACCAGAAAGAGATATTACATTGTTGTGGAACATTTTCAGACAGTTTCAAATCTTTCTGGGATACAAAATTAATTAAGCTAAAACAAAGGCAGTAGCAGTAAATTATGTACCTGCACACAAACTGGTTCAACAATATCCTTATTTATGAGGACATGATAAAATTAAGTATTTAGGGGTATGGATTAAAAATGATTCTGCTGTGGCAGCTAAGGATATGTTGGAAGAGAATAAACTAAAGATAATACAAAACTGAGAAAATGGAAGCTTTGTTATATGGATATGGAAAGTAAGATACAGGTGGTCATGTTTTTAGGCCTTTTAGTCTTATGTACAGGTCAGGCATATTTTTATCAAACAGAGTAGAAGCTGTGGATAGCAATTAATGAAGAGCTGAAGGACTTTATCTGGGAGGGGAAGATGGCAACAGTCAAGTGAGATAAGCTGATTCTTCTAGTAGAAATCAATCAGAAGAGGGTAGAAAGGATTGGGAAGAGAGATTGGATAAGCAATTCACAAAAACAATGGGAGGATACATGCATGTCTCCCAAATATGGTGGACTTTAAAGATTCCCTGTGGGCTGCAAAAAAATCTAGACAATTTAGGATGTTTGCCTGGAAATGTTTACATGCATATTTTTATACCCCAAGTAGACTTCAGAGAATTCTTCTGCAGGCAGACAGCAAATGTTGGAGGTGAGACAGGCAAGAAAGAGGTAATTAGGAACATATTTTCTGGGAGTGTATTCAGTTGGTGGACTTTAAGGATTCCCTGTGGGTTGCACTATATGAAATGCTGGGTGGGCAGATTGGTGTGACGAGGGAGATTATTTTTCTGAGCTATGACAAAGAATCAGTACTGCCTAGACATGGCAAGGCCTTGCTGTCCCTAATTACGGTGGCTGCCAAAAAAGCAATTACTAGGAAATGGAAATCAAAATCTAAATCAACTATATTAGAAGTACTGAATATAGTAACAGAGATAAAACAATCGGAACGGAGATCTTTAGAAAAAGGTAGGAGCAAACTTGTGGGAACAATATATACTGGGGAGGAATGAGATTTAAAAGAAGGCGGGACTGAAATGAGCTATGTAATGTTTGACTGAAAACGGACTGGGTAGATAAGTGGTGTATAATGTTTGAACTGGGAGTGTCAATATGGCTTGTGATGCAAAATGCTTGCAACTAGGATTGTGTGAGTGTGGTTTGTTTCCATTTAAAGAAATGTATGATTGCTTATGTTGTGATAGTTTTAAAAAAATGCTCCCAAAGCTAGATCTGAAGCATTTGCTATTGCTATAAGAATCTAGGTGGTGAAGATAGTTCCTGAATGAAAGGGATTCCCAACACTTTGCATGACTTGTCTGGACTACAATTGCAGGCTAGCTAAAATCTTTTCCTCCAGAGACTGGAACTGTTGGCTCCAACTGGACAAGCAATACCAGTGCAGCCTCCTCATGCAAACTCTAGCCAAGGGTACCAGTAGGATGGCAAGGCCACGTCTTCTACAGCCTAGTGCCACTCTCTAGGAGACACCTTTTTTCCCCAGCTACTTTTCAGCAATCTCTCCAGCTATTCCACTTTTAATAGATAACCCTGAGGAGTGAGAGTGCATTTCTGGATTTACAGTGAAAACCCTACACCTGAGAATCATTCCATGACGAACCTAACTACCATGGTTACCTCTTCCTAATAGAATGCTTGAATAAGGCAGTTGTCCAAATACATGTAAATGTGAACTCCCTTAAGTTCTGCAGAAAGCAATTACAGGACTTGTGCACTTTGTACAAAAACTGGGAAAAGTGGGCAAACCAAAGATCGATGATGTATATTGACAGTGGAAGTTCTTGCCTGAACCTCAGAAAGCACCTGTAGTCCAGTAAATATGGACGTCACAAGTAGGCATACTTGAGCTCCACAATAACCATTAATGGTTAACGAACTTGGAGTGGTAACAAGGCATGGAAAATTTTAACACTGCAGATTTTGGGACCTCAGGGAATGCACTAAAACTTTGAGACATGAAGGCTGGTCTTTTCAGGGGACCAATAAAAACCTTGAGCACAACCCATTGTTTAATTGCACTACTGGTACTGGTTCTATGATCCACACAGCCTGAAAGTCTTGCAGAATGGAGGGGGGATTGTCTTTGATCTTCTGGGATGGGGGGGGGGGGGGTCCTACAATCTTTGTAACCTGCAACATCCAAACCTAGAAAATTACTTGCAAGACTCACTTGTCCGCTCTTCCAACTCTGGTGAGAGAGAGGGATGGGGCAGATAAGAGGTTGTATCCTAGAGGTACAAGATCCATAGAGTCCCTCAAGCTTTCCCTTTTCTCCCTGCCTTTTGTTCCTGTACTGACCCATTTTACTCTTTGCTGGCTTGCCTATGCCCCTGGTATGATGAAGTGACAAAAGTAACACCCTTCATGACCTTTCCGCTTTCCTCCATTGTTCTCATCATCTTACTCACAAGGCTCTCATTTTTTAGCAGCTATGTTTCTAAGTGTGCATTAAGAAGCTATGCTTTAGCATCCTAAGACTCAGGCTACAGCTTCAGCAAAGTATGTCTTCTAATTACCAAGCCCATAGCGGTCATCTTGGATGTTGCATCCACAGCATCACATCCACACAAGTGTTGTGCCACGACTACCTGAGTGAATTTCCAACATTTATTCCTTAACTAGTCACCAGAAACCTCCCCTAGCACTTCTTTTGGATTGTCTGACAGAACCATACAAAACTTGGTCATGAGACTCTGACTGATAACAGCCTTTAGGGCAAGAGTGGCAACTGTGTAAACATTGTGCTCTCCTTTATCTGGCACTTTGCTTTCTTTATCACTTGGGAAAGGACCAGGTGAAGGAACCAATCTGAACACCTTTTCCGGATCCATGAACACAATCTTGATCCACTGCAGTATTCTTACAGAGACACATATAGGACACTTGTTCTCTACACAACCTGCATATTTTCTTCAGAACAGGACCCTGTACTAATGAGTACTAGAAAAGCATCCTCTAGGGCTGCCAAGGAAGGAAGGAATAACCACAGGACTGGGGACAATCACAGCCAGCAAGACAAATCATCTCTTTTGAGTCTCGAAAGCTTCCCTTCCTTTCCATTCGAACTGTTTGTGAAGACAGGTGAAGGCTGCCAGCCTAGCTAGATAGAATTTCGTAGATAATTCTGTCATTTGTAAATATTAATGTAAGCTACAGGCTTGTTTTCTTAACTGTGAAAAGACTGTGAAGGATGTTGAACTGAAAAAATGTAACAGTGCACTTTGCTGTAAGAAAGCTGGTAAGTCAAGCACTGTGAAATTCTTTGATCTATAACTCAGAGCCGATATGTCTAGAGGGAGGCATTCTGCCTATTGTTTTGAGGCCAGAATTATTGGCTAGAATTTACAAGTATAATTTCTTTTACTGATCTGGCTTCCTGACCACCTGCAGGATCAAAATAAGAAGTTATGTACCTACCATAACGTTCCATGTTAGTTGTCTTCTCTCGCCTTCTTTCTTGCTTGATGGGTTCGGAGCCGATCCCTCGGCTCCGACTCGGCACTTGCTAAGCTCGAGAGTCACTTTTACCAGCTCGAGGCAGCCCCATATCCCATGATGCAAGGCGGTAAGTACCCAGATCTCGTTTGATGACAAAGGGCAATAGCACCAAGCATAAATATACTTCCCAAAGGAAGAAAGAAAACTTACAGATGGAAGAAGGACCAGGTCTGAATGGTCTTCAGCATAATAATTTCTTATAACAAGGTCTGTCCAGGCCAGGGGGAAGGAGGGAGGGTCGCAAGAAAGAAGGCGAGAGAAGACAACTAACATGGAACGTTATGGTAGGTACATAACTTCTTAATGTTAAGTTGTCAATCTCGCCTTCATTCTTGCTTGATGGGACCGCGTCCCTAGCACCTCTATCCTGGGTGGCTCAATGGAACAAACTCTTGAGGACTGTAGAGCCAAAGCTGGCTCTGTCCCTGGAGGCCAAGTCCAATTTGTAATGGGAAACAAAAGTGTGAGGAGTGGCCCAAGTGGCCGCTGCACAAATAGTGTCTAAAGGAAGTCTAGCTTGAAAGGCTGTAGAAGTAGCTAAGCTCCTAGTTGAATGTGCTTTAGGTTTTGAGCACAGCTGTTTTCCCCTGAGCAGATAAATTTCAGAGATGACCGAAGAAAACCATCTGGACAAGGTCACTTTAGAAACAGGAAGGCCTTTTTTATTATCCGCATAGGAAACAAAAAGTTGATCAGATTTTCTAAATTTTTTGTTCTGTCCAAATAATATCTAAGTTGACGGTGGACATCAAGATAATGTAGCTTTTGTTCAGCTCTGTCTGAATAGTTTGGGAAAAATACAGGGAGATCAATGGATTGATTCAAATTGTTCTTTGAAGCGACCTTAGGCAAAAAGGTTGGATTAGTTCTCAAAGATACTCTGTCTTTGTGAAAAATCAAATAGGGGGGTCGAACCGATAGAGCATGAAGTTCAGACACCCTCCTGGCCGATGTAATAGCCACTAGGAATAAAGTTTTCCAAGAAAGAAATTTCAGGGAACAAGAAACAGCTGGCTCGAAGGGGGGAAGAATCAAGGATGACAGCACTAAATTTAGATCCCACTGAGGAGGAGGATTCCTGATTGGAGGCTTTAGTAGGAAAATTCCTTTCAAGAAGGCCCTGCAGAGCCTATGGGACATAATATTATGATCTGCTATCCCGACATGAAAATTGGAAATAGCAGCCAATTGAACTCTGACTGTGGAAGAAGAGGAGCCTGCATGAAAAATCTCTGCTAAGAAGTCCAGGACTGCCTGAACAGGGGCAGTGAAAGGATCAATACTCTTGGCCTTAGCCCAATAAGAGAAACGTTTCCATTTGCTTGTATAAATCCTCCTGGTAGAGGATTTTAGTGAAGCTACTATGATGTCTCTAACTGGGTTAGAGATCAAAGGAAGCCTGGCTAAGGAAGGAAGTGGAGCAACCATGCTGTGAGGTTGAGAGAAGGGATAGACCGGTGCAGCTGACCCGATTGGTGAATCAGAAGATCTGGCACTGGGTCCAGATGCCACGGCTGCACCAAAAGGTGATGATGGAGGAACGGGAACCAAACTTGTCGAGGCCAGTAAGGGGCAATGAGAATCAATTTGGCTCTCAAAGCGGTAGCTTTCTGGATAACCTGAGGGATCAGAGGAAATGGAGGGAAGGCATAAAGAAGTCCCTGGGGCCAATCCTGGGTCAGAGCGTCTCTGGGGGGATGGCCTGGTAGAGGGAAGAGGCAGAAGAAGTCTGGACATTTGCTGTTTTGGGGAGTAGCAAAAAGATCGCAACATGGACGACCCCATTCCAGAAAAATCTCTTCCGCTATAGATTGCTTGAGAGACCACTCGTGAGGCATGAGAATAGCTCTGCTCAATCTGTCCGCTACAATGTTGGTTTTCCCAGGGATATGCGTTGCTACCAGAAAACGATGAGAGGAGATCGCCCATTGCCATAGTCTGAGCGCTTCTCGACACAAGGGGTAGGACTTGGTTCCGCCCTGTTTGTTGATATACCAAACTACAGACATGTTGTCTGTGTGGACTGCAATTGTCCCTACGGGAAGAAAGTCGTTGAGGGCTTGCAACGTTAAAAGCACTGCTCTCATCTCCAGGACATTTATGTGCAGATGGTACTCGAACGGCTGCCACGTCCCATGAACCATCCTGCCCTGATAATGACCCCCCCACCTGATCAGGGAGGCATCCGAGGTGACAGTGGCTATCGGGGATGGGGGTACAAAGTACCTGCCTTGGTGAACCTGAGGAGATGTGATCCACCAAGCAAGATGATCTTTGCAAGTCTGTGTCACCAGAATCTGGTGACGCATAGGAAGTTGTTGGTATGACCTCTGTGTGAACAGCATCCACTGAAGAAGGCGCATGTAGAATCGAGCCAGGGGAAGAAGAGTAATGGCCGCAGCCATGAGGCCTAATACCTTTAGAACCATTCTGGCCTGTACTTTCTTGTTGGCCAGAATGATCCTGACATGACTCTGAATGTCTGAAACTCTTTGACCTGTAAGGGTAGCTGACATCCGAACAGTGTTTAAGTTTGCGCCTATGAAGGTAATAGACTGGCAGGGCGATAAGGATGACTTTTCGAAGTTGATCGAGATGCCCAAATGAGAACAAAGATTTATTGTGTAATCCCTGGCTTGTATAAGCTGATGCCTGGTGGTGGCTGACAGGAGCCAGTCGTCGAGATACGGAAACACCTGGAATCCTTGACGTCTCAGGTGAGCCGTGACCACTGCCATGCATTTGGTGAACACTCTGGGGGCTGTAGTGAGACCAAAGGGCAGGGCTCTGAACTGGAAATGACTGGACCCCAGCCGAAAGCGGAGAAATCTCCTGGAGCGTCTGTGAATTTTGATGTGATAGTACGCATCCTGAAGATCTATTGAGCACATCCAGTTGTCCTTCTGTAAGAAGGGCAGAATCGACTGAAGAGTGACCATTCGGAATCTTGTCTTCCTCACAGACTTGAGTCTGCTGAGATCCAATATTGGTCTCCAGTCTCCCGTCTTTTTGGGGACCAAAAGAACCTTGAGTAGATTCCGGGCTCTGAATGGTCTGTTGTAACTGGCTGAATGGCTCTTTTTTGCAGTAGTTTTGAGACTTCTAACTCTGCAATTTCCCTTAGACCGGGTGGTACATCTGGAAGGGAATTTGAGGGGAAAGGACTTTCCTCGAAAGGAATTATGTAACCCTTGGATATGATCGACTGTACCCATCTGTCTTGAGTTAGGGAATGCCAGGCTTCTGGGTACAGTGATAATCTTCCCCCGACTGCCTCCAAGGAGGGACAGCCGGGCAACATCTCAGGGATGCTGAAAGGGTTTGTCAGAGAGAGGCTCTCTGTTTCCCTGGTTTTTTGGACCCCCTCTGCCTCTAGAGCGGTGTCTGTTGTTGTTACCCCCTCTGCCTCTAGGGGTAAACTCACCACGTGAATCAGTGACTCCTTGGGATTTCGGAACCACATTTTTCCACCTTTCTGTCCTTTGGGGTAAGGTCTAGAAGGGGTGGAAAAACGGACTCCTACAGCAGAAAGAGTCTTGCCGTCCTGCTCGCACCTGGTCAAAGTTTCCTTCACCTGAGGGCCAAACAAAGCTGACCCATCAAAGGGAGAATTTGTGAAGGACGCCTTGAAGGGATCTGCAAAGTCACATAGCCGCATCCAGGCTTGGCGTCTAAGAGCCACACCTGTACCTGCGGCTCTGCTCGCTCCATCAGCAGCATATGATATTAACCGCATGGAGGAGTTCGCAATGGAATTAAGGGTTCCTAGCTGCGAAGCAATTTTTTCTTGAGCTCCTGCAGCTGTAGGATCCTGTACTGCTTCACCCAGCTCCTTAAGGATATCCCTCTGGAGTCTGGTGAAGTGACATAGGTAATTCAGCGAACGCATAGCAAAGGTCGCTGAGGAAAACATCCGCTTACCGTACCTATCCATGGTCCTAGAGTCCTTATTAGGAGGATGGACAGGTACGGAAGGATCTGCAAGTTCCTTCTTGGTGGCAGCAGCCACCACCATGGCATCAGCGGGGACACCCTTAGTGAGGAATTGCTTGTCACAGGGCAGTGATAAATTTTGAAGGCCTCCTAGGGACTGGCTCTACAGAGTCAGGAGCTGCCCACGCTTCGAGCAATAACCTGCATAAGGGGGTCGAAGGCGGAGACACCCAGGAGGTGGAGGGCCGAGATCCAAACGCCTCTAGGTATACTGACTCATCCTCAGAGGGATTGTTGGTGGGCCAGTTTCCCCTCTGTTTAAGGAGTTCTAGGATGTCTGAGAAGGAGACATCCTCAGAGGGGGATCTAGGGGATCCCTCTGACTCATCAAAGTCAGTATCTGAAGTGACAGACTCGGGGGAGTCTACATGTTTCCTCTTACAAGTCCTCTTCCTAGGGGGATCTCCCGAAACATCAGGAGAATCCTCGGAAGAGGGGGAAATTCCCAATGGGGAAACCTGAGGCGGAGGATCTCTGGGTCCTGCAGCAAGAGAAGTGGCAGAGATGCCAACAGGCACTATAGAGGGAGGAGCTACGGGAACAGACTGCTGACTGATACCAGTGGCCAGCACACTCTTCATCACCTCGAATGCTCCCCTCCCAGGCAGGTCCGAGAGAACCCGTTCCGAAGAACTAGGAACTCCAGGGACCACCGAAAGGGAAGTCTCCGAGGCAGATGTCGGAGCCGAGCTCACCAAGGCCGAGGCTCCAAGGGGAAGAGCGGGTTCGGACAAGGGTCCGATGCCACTCACCCCCTCGGAGGAGACCATGGAAGCCCGACCACGAATCCCTCTAAGGAAGGTCTCAAGAGGAGATAAGAGTAGAGGCTGAAGGAACAGAAGGGGGTATCTGTCCTCCAGCCGTAGCAGTAACCATTCCCGAAGACTCCAACACCAAGCTCTGGGGTAGAGTTGAAGGAGGAACTGTAACGGGGTGTGGACCAACAGTCGTCTGTTGAGACGGACTATGTAACATTTGGGCCAGTGCCTGTGACTTAAGTAATCTGCTGACCACTCTCTCTAAGTCATGGTCTGAAAGTCTGGATGACCTTGAAGATCGGCTCCGATGGCTCCGTTCGAAGGAGAGGTGAAGCCGGAGCCGAAAGTATCGGCTCCAAGGAAGGAGACCTCGACCTCTTCCTGGAATGAGCCATCGGGACCGATGAAACTATAGACCCTGTCGGAGCCGACAACTTATCGGAGCCGACAGGAAGCCTCGATGCATCGGCTCCAGCCGGAGCCGATACAGCCACAAAAGTAACGGTGTCGGAGCCGATCGGAGCCGACACCGAAGTGGTCGATGCAGAATCGGCACCGATAGCCATCGGTGCCGAAGGCTTGTTAAGCCAGAATCGGCTCCAGCCGAGCCGATCTCGACTCAGAACGAGTCGGAGCCGAGGCCGCAGGCTTAGACACAGAAGCCTGGGCCTTGGAAGATTTGGCAGATTTAGATGGAGCCGACTTAGCCGGAGAGCCCTCCGGCTTAAGAAGGCCCCTAAGTATCAGTTTGTTTCTTCTTTCCTGCAGGACTCTCTGGCTGAAGGAATGACATATAGCACAGGAGTCCTGCAGGTGACGAGGCCCCAGGCAATACAGGCAAGAAGTGTGACCGTCTGTCAGAGACATCTTCTGACAGCACGAGTCACACTTCTTAAAGCCTGAGACCCTCTCCTTTGACATGGTGTTTCACAACACACACACACACCAGTCAAAGAATTAAATTAAATAAAATACCAAAAAGGTATCACTAGAAAAAACACACACACCCTAACAGGGGGATGGGATGGGTAAAGTTTGACTAAAAAAATTAGTAGAGACAGGGAATTTTCTGTCAGAAAATCTTTATAATTAACTTAAAACTAAAAATTAAAGGGTTTTTAGCAAAAAGGGGCTAAAATATCAAAGTAGTGAATCACTTACCAGGAGCTGGTAAAAGGAGGACCTCATAAGCGAAGCGGCAAACGAGATCTGGGTACTTACCGCCTTGCATCATGGGATATGGGGCTGCCTCGAGCTGGTAAAAGTGACTCTCGAGCTTAGCAAGTGCCGAGTCGGAGCCGAGGGATCGGCTCCGAACCCATCAAGCAAGAATGAAGGCGAGATTGACAACTTAACATGGGGTATTTAACCTCTGAGTTTCTGTTACCCTGGGTATCAGAAAGAAATGATGTAATTTGAAATGAATTGGTGGTACTGTGTTATCAATTTAAGGAAAGAAAGAATGAAGGCATTCAGCATTTGTCTTGAGAACATCCAACTCCCCAGCACTCTGCTTGTGTTCTATATACAAGTTTATTTTAGAACTGTGTTTTCTCTTAAATATAGCTAGGAACTAGGAAGATTAGACTAGTTTTTTTTTCCTGTACTGATGTCAGAACTTTTCTACTGTATTATTTTAAGTATTTCTCTGTGATCTCTGAACTCTTGACTAGCACTGTGTAGTAAGAAGTATTGTCTTGTGTTCTTATTTATTAAATATTTTTAAACCTTTCAACTGTGGCTGTTTAATGCAGAGATAATTTAAGCTCTAGAGTACATTGCATGTATATAGTGATACTGTCCAAGCCACCCCAAATAAGCCTTGCTGTTCACTCACACTTACCAGTTGGATAATAACAATGCACAGTAATAACTGGACCCCTTTGATAAGGGCCTTATTAATTAGTAGCTGATACTAGTGGGTGGTGGCAAGTGGTACTCACATATAGTCTGGGTAAAAGGGGCACAGCTGGAGAACCTGTGCTAGCCTTCCCCAAGAGTGTCCACGTGGTTGTTTATAACTCTTATCTCAAAGTATGTGTGTGAGCTACTTGGGCAGGGACACAAAGCACTGGTTGGACAGAGAGGGTGCTGGAGGTTTTAGCTTGCCCACTAGGCTGAGATCTGGACCCTATAGCTGTGCCAGTGGGGAGTCTTAGTGGGGACCTGGAGAGAAAGGAAGAAATCAGCCCCAGACTGACTGTGATCTCTGTGTGCTCTTAAAGAAAATTGTACTTTACTGTGTATGTATTCATTACCCTTTCCCTACATGGAAGCCCCTCACTGGTGTTAGTTGTGAGGATTGAAGCTTCTTGATTGCTGGGGAAGTGCACAGGCATCACACATTAATTGTTTGGCAGTGCCGGGATATCCACACCACATATTAATTGGTTGGCAAATACTAATTGGCTTGTAGTGGTTTGGGTAGTGTGAATTCCTGTAGCTTGTGCACAGTTATCACTGAAGGTGTTTTTGTACTCTAAATCAGCCACGCAGTGAAGACTCAGAGTTCACATCACAATTGTTTTATTTATTTTGTTAGCTTAGTCAGTCAGGGAGAGCAGGCAAGCATGTCAGTAGAGGAGTAAGGAAAGCTGACTAGGAACCACCTGGATGAGATATGCCAGGCTAGGGGACTGGTGCATGGAAAGCTGACTAAGGCACACATGACTGCAGCTTGGTCACAGCTGCATCAGAAAACAGCAACCAGGAGGATGGTCAGACTGGCAGTGGAGATGTACCACACTCAGAGATTGGACAGCTCACCCTTTCTACAGAGGGCTTAAAAATCCATCTGACGTTAAAGAAACTTGACTTGGAGGCCAATCATGTGGAAATAGAAGCAGCAGAGCGACTGAGGCATCTAGAGAGTGAGGACAAGGAGAAACTGCGACGTTTGCAGGCTGAGGAGAATGAGAAAAGTACAGTTGTGTACACTTACCATAAATGTAGATGTTCGAGTGCATTCACTGTTGCAGTCATTACATTTGGGGTAATCTGTTGGCAGGTTGCCCTCAGTCGGCCTGAATAACAAAGTCTTGGGTCCTGCGTCGTCGCTGTCGCCTCTTCCATGAGGTCAGATCGTCAGGGGTATAAAACATGCAGCCGACGCCAATCTATTCAGTTTTTCTTGCACCAGATGTCAGGTGCCCCCCAAATGGGGAGCAAAAAAAAAAAAAAAAAAAAATATATATATATATATATATATATATATAAACAGCAATATATGTAAATGCACTTTTAGCAACATAAACTTTACCTTCATCTAAAAGCAAATACACCACAAAGGCTTTAGAATATAGTGAAGGAAAGAGAAGTTATAGAAAAGGGGGATGGTGGGTGGGTAACCCGGACTGCAACAGTGAATATACTCGAACATCTACATTTATGGTAAATGTACACAACTGTACTATGTTCTTCATGTTTCACTGTTGCAGCCGTTACATTTGGGTAGAATTCCAACGCTATGGATGGGAGGATGGAACTAAATAGCATTAGGAGCGGCTATACGGCCCTGCAGAACTGCAGTGGCAAAGCCTGCCCTGGATTTGGAGAAGCACGGCAAATGATAATGCTTTGTGAAGGTATGAACAGAGCTCCAAGTAGCAGCTTCTAGGATGTCTTTGGCTGGAACTCCTCTGAGAAAGGCTGCTGAGGTAGAGGCAGCCCTGGTGGAATGTGACCTGATTCCCTTGGGCACAGGTTTACCATGGTGTAAGTAGCAGAAACAAATGCAGTGGCTTACCCACTTAAAAATAGTCTGCTTTGATATAGCCTTCCCCTCTGATCCTGAAGCAAATGCCACCAGTAGCTGCTCAGACTTTCTTAGAGATTTGGACCTGTGTAAGTAGAATCTTTGTTGTCTGTTTACATCCAATGAATGCAGAATCCGATCCCCCTTGTTCTGCGGATTTAGGTAAAATGTTGGCAGGTAATAGTTTGTTTAAGAGCCATACTGGATACCACCTTAGGCATAAAGGAAGGATTGGTCCTGAGGGACACCCTGTCCGGGTAAAATGTAATAAAAGGCTCCACAGCCATGAGAGCCTGTAGTTCTGAAACCCTTCTTGGTGAAATGATTGCCAAAATGAAAGCTGTTTTCCAAGATAAAAAAATTATATCCGCAGTAGCTGCTGGTTCAAAAGGAGGCAGGATGAGTTTTTCCAGCACAAAACTGAGGTCCCATGCAAGAGTTGGTGATCTTCTGGGAGGACTTAAATTTTTGGCCCCTCTAAGATGCTGTTTTAGTAGAGGATGAGAAAAGATGGGAGGCTCCGTGTTGTAATGAGCCAAAATGGCAGAGGCATGGCTTTTTATTGAAGAAAAAGATAGGCCCTTGTCAAGTATCTCAGTCAAGTATTGTAAAATCTGAGGGATATTTGGTTTTGCTGTGTCCGTTCCTTATGCTTGGTTCCAAGCAGAGAATCTCTTCCATTTATCAGCATAAGATTTTCTAGTACTAGGCCTTCTGGCTTCCAAAATGACATCCAACACAAATTTACTGAGAGGTGTTTGAATAATTAAATGATCAGCCATGCTGCAAGGTTCTGTTTGGAGCGGTGTGCAGAATTTGATTGTTCTGCTGAGACAGTAGATGAGGTATTTGAGGCAAGTACCAAGGAGGGAGTTGAGACATATTCCTTAGAATTGGGTACTAGTGCTGGCGAGGCCAGTCCAGAGCAATTAGGATCACTTTTGGTTTTTCCTGTCTGACCTTTAGTAAGTCCTTGGAGAGAAGAGGCAGAGGGGGAAAGGCATACACTGACAGGTTTTTCCAAATGAAGGATAGGGCATCCACTTTGCATGCTTTTCTGTGATAAGTCCTTGTGCAGAATTTGTCCAGTTGATAATTTTGGGGAGAGGCAAATAGATCTATGTTTGGGCTCCCCCATTTCTGTGTTGCCATGCTGAAGATTTGTGGATCCTGATTCCACTAGTGCGAGTCCATAAGATTTCTACTTAGGTCATCTGCCAGAGTATTTTGTTTTCCTGGCAGGAATTGAGCTTGAAGATGTACTTGGTAAGTCAAGGCTGTGTTCCACAATGCCATGGCTAGTCTGCAAAGGGGTAGGAATGTGTACCCCCCCCGTGCTTGTTTATGTACCACATAACTGTGGTGCTGTCCGTCTTTATCAGTAGTTGTCCTGGATGAAATAAGTCCTTGAAGACTGTCAGAGCATTCTGAACAGCTAGCATCTCCTTCTGGTTGATATGCAGATGCATTTGTTTTGGGCTCCATATGTCCTGAATGCATCTTCCCACCAGGTGGGTCCCTCAAGCATAGTCTGATGCGTCTGTAGTTAGGGTTTGGGTAGCAGGGGGTAGAGTGAATGACAGTCCCTTCTTTTGGTGACATGTTTCTGCCCACCAAAGAAACTCCTGTTGTAGGCATGGAATGAAAGGAATCATTGTTTCCAGACTGTGACAATGTTGACTCCATAAACTTTTTAGGTACCACTGAAGTCTCCTCATATGCAGTCTTGCATATGGAATTAGTAGAATGCAGGATGCCATGAACCCCAAAGCCTGTAGAATTTGTCTAGCAGATTACTGGGTTTTTGTTGCCATCTCTGTTTGAAGTATGTTGTCAGTTGCCTTTGTTTGTCTGGTGTAAGGTAAGCCATCTGGACAGTTGCATTCAAGCTTGTACCCAGGAATGTAATTATTTGAGAGGGTACCAGTTGTGATTTCTTTTCGTTTATTGTGTACCCTAGGCATGTTAGAAGCCTTTTTACAAACGCCAGATGTTGAAGAAGAATGTCCTTGTTCTCTGCTTGAATGAGACAGTCGTCCAGGCAAGGATAAATCTGTATGCTTCTTTGCCTGCAAAATGCAATTACTGGTGCCAGGCACTATGTAAAGACCCTGGGCGCAGTAGATAAGCCAACGGGCAGTGCAGAGAATTGGCAATGCAAAAAACCTGCCTTGAAGCGGAGGTATCTTCTGCACGATTCCCTTACTGGGATATGCAGGTATGCCTCTTAAGTCTAGAGTCACTAACCAAGCGTTTCTGCCCAGCATAGGCAGTAGCTGTTGTAAAGTCAATATTCTGAATTTTGGAATGTCCAGGAACGTGTTCAGAATCGATAAGTCCAGTATTGGATGCCATGAATTGTCTTTTCTGGATACCAGGAAAAGTCTTGAATAAAATCTTTGTCCTTTTTCCTTTTCTGGTACCGGTTGAATAGCCCCCATATCCATGAGGGACATGACTCATTTCTGGGCCTCTGCCCATTGATTTTGTGGCAGATCTAGCCAACCGTTTGGAATTGGCAAATTATGGAAATGAAATCTGTACCCCTGGGATACTATGTTTAATACCCACTTGTCCTGCCAATTTTGAGCATGAAGTGCTAATTCCCCCCCCCCCCCCCAAGGGGGCTGCCAAAAGGTAAGTGCTTGGTGAAGATAGAGGGAAGTCATTGAGACTGCTTACTGTAGGGTTGTGCTTTATTTCCTCCAGATTTGGAGGTGGAGGCACCCCATTGCTTTGACCTGTAAGAACCCTGTGATTGTTATCTAGAGCCTTTTGAGCACCTGGATTTGCCTTGAGAGGCTCTGCTGGAGACAGGAAAGGACCAATTTTTAGTAGGCCAGTGCCTACTGAACCTAGGTGGCTGCACTTGTAAGAAATCTTTTACAGTTTGCATAGATTTAGCTTTGTCTTCCATTTTCTTTAAAACATCTTCTGCCTTATTACCAAACAGAGTATCATGCTGTAAAGGGGCATCCAACAATTTAGCTTTAACATGATCAGGCAGATTTTGCTCCTTGAGCCAGGTATGCCTTCTAATCACAGATCCAGTAACTACGGCCCTGCAAGAGGCCTCCAAGGAATCAAAACCACATTGCAAAGTATGCTTTCCAACCTGTTCTGCTGCATGCAAAAATTCCTGTAATTCTTTATTTTCCACACAATCAGAAATCAGCATCATTTTCTGTTTCAATAAGCCCATAACATGCTGTTGATATTTAAGCATATGAAACTGGCAGTTTAAGGCCCTAATTGCCAAGGTTGCAGACGTATAAACCTTCTTTCCCCATCTATCCAGCACCCTGGAATCTCTATCAGAGGGGGTAGGATTTTTGGCTGTAGAGGCCTTTATACCTTTGGGACCCTGTGAGATAGTCTCAGGATCAGCAGCAGGATTTTTGAATAGAAATTTGTGGGAGTCAGGAACCCTGTAATACCTGTCTGCCTTACTAGAAGCCGGAGGTAAGGAATCAGAACCCATGCTTGATTCCGAAAACACATCATCAACAATGTCTAATACAGGAGGTATAGCCAAAGGCCTATGCTGAGGAAGAAGAAGGAAATCCCTAAGCCTCTTTTTTGATTCAGAGAAATCCTGACTCTCCCAATGAAAATGTTTCCTTAAAGTATGCAAGGTTTCTCCAAAAGAATAATCCTCAGGAGGAGATGCAGATGGGATGGATTCTTCTGCGTCTGAATCCTCATAGGGTGGAATAGAAAATTCCTGATCAGAAGAGGAATCAGAAGAAATAGAAACCTGATCTGAAGATTCATAATCAATGTCTTTCCTAGGCCTCTTAGCGGGGCGGGGTTGGGAACACCTGATCAAGGTAATTAAGTCCTCAGCCATTTTGATAATCTGTTTTTTAGGCATAGGGGCCTGAGCACGTGGCTCATGCGTCAGATTTTTAGACTTGGATGTTTTTGATCTTGTTTTTGAAGCTGGTGTCGGTTTTATATAAAAATGTTGAGGCCTGAAAACCCCCTCAGAAGCCGGTGCCTGCTCAGCGGCTCCGGACCCATCCAAGGGAGAGACATCCGCGGGTTCAATACTCTGAGAATCTCGCAGCATACCAGACTTCACATGGGTCTCGGTAGAGGCCTGCGACTCAAATGTAGCGGGTATCAGGGCTGTGAAAGCGCCTCACTGAGTACCGGCAACTGGCTTAGGAGAAGCTTCGTCGGTTTTGGACCTCGATGGTCTTTCTGTCTTTTTCTTTGCGTTTTTCGTGAACTCCGGTAGTAGGATTGCTAACCGATGACATTTCAGGGTAATTAAATCTGGATCCAAAATATTTTGAAGCAAAAATATACAGACGCTTAATATTGTGCTGGTTAAATCTAGCACAAAACCGACAGCAAGGCACGTTGCAATCTGGGCCTAGGCAAGGAATACAGTACAAATGAAAATCCTTAGGAGGTATTTGCTTCCCACAAGTAATGCTATTATTAACTTTTACCGAAAGACATCGGTAAGGAGCAAGAAAAGGTTTCCCCAACGGGGTACTTAGCTTTAGTTGAAGACTTCGGTTCTGAAACTCGAATGCAAAAATTTCAGGAGTTGGTCGACAGGCACTTGCGAACTGCTTCTGTTTCGGGCACCGCACGGCAAGAAAGACTGAATAAAATGGTGTTGGCTGCATGTTTTATACCCCCTGACAATCTGATGTCATGGAAGAGGATACAGCAACTGACGCAGGACCCAAGACTTTGTTATTCAGGGCGACTGAGGGCAACCTGCCAGCAGATTACCCCAAATGTAATGACTGCAACAGTGAAACACAAAGAACATCTGCTATGCCTGGAAGTTGAGGAAAAGGAAAGGCAGAGGCAGCCTGTAAAGGAGATGCTAACTCTTCGCCAGAGTCATGGAGGTAATGGGGAAGGGAGTAACCAGACCCCAGATGCACAAAAGGTCAGTAAATTTCTTCCGCAGTTTACAAAGGGGGATACTTTTGATAGTTTCATTCATATGTTTGATAGGGAATGTAAACAGTATGATGTTGACCAAAAGCTCTGGGTACAGTTCCTGACCCCTTACTCCATGGTAAAGCTGTAACTGTGCTGTCTAAACTTGCTGACTGTGATTATCTTTATTATACTACTGTTTGCTAGAATTTTTTTAAGCTAACACCTGAAACCTGGAGGAAAAAGTTTTGCGAGTATAGACGCAAGGCAGATGAAAATGTGTGGGAATATGTTGCTGAACTGAGCACTTATTTTCATAGGTGAGTGAGTGGATGTCAGTTTACCACTTTTGAAGGGCTGGCAGACCTTTTGGTGAGGGAACAAGCCCTTAGCACTTTGCCTGAGGACATGAGGATCTGGTTACTTGATAGACAATGTGCTACTTCAGATGAGTTGGGGAAGAAGGGAGAACTATACCTAGCAAGCAGGGCATCCCTGCACAGTAAAGCAACACCCAATACTGCTCACGGGTCTAAAGGAACCCCTGGTGGGCAGCTCAGACTGTCCCAACAGAAAAAGCCAGTAGCAGGGGAAGCCACTAGTCCAGGTGCACATCCAGGACCTAGGGTTAAATCTTCTGAATGCAAACAGTGGGGCCATGTAGCATACAGATGTCCAAGGAGACAAGGTGGGGAAGAAAAGGTGAGGGAGCCAGTAAGTGGGAAAGACAAAATGCCAATAGTAGATTGTCTTGAGACAACACGGGTACTGAACTATTATCCTCCAGATGTCCTGATAGGGAAGGATTTGGATGAGCCAGTACCATGTGCTAATGCAGTTACACGCAGTCAGGCTTTGAGTCAAGCATGTGGGTCTGGTAGCCTGGGGGAGACCCAGACAGACCGCATACTTTCAGCCAGGACTGGTGAGGTGGTTACTTCAGGGAGGAAGCTATGCTGTAGCAGTGAGACTGAAGGTGAGCCACAGCTGCTTGTGGGTACTGATGTTCCCTTGGACAGAGTGACTGCAAAGGTAGAGGTGTGTAGTAGGACCCAGGCTGACAGTGAGGCACCAATGTCAGAGGATGCCACCACTTCCTGCGAAAGGGGAGCTGGGAAGGGTTACAAAGAGAGAGTTGAGACAGGCTCAACTCTCAGACCCTACATTGAAAGGCCTGAGAGAGGGAGCTAGTGAGGGATCTGACTCTAAAGGGAAGGGGGAATCTGTTTACTGGGACAAAGGGTTACTGTACAGAGTGGACCCCTGAGGGAGGGGTAGAAGATGAGAGAGTACAGCAGTTGGTAGTGCACACAGCCTTCTTTCTGGCGCTTCTTGCCATAGCCCATGATATTCGCTTTGCAGGTTATATGGGCATAAAACAAAGAGACGTATTATGCAGAATTTCTATTGGCCTGGAATTTCCAGAGATGTATCAGGGTACTGCAGGACCTGTGAGCAGTGCCAAAAGGTAGGCAAGGCAGGAGACAAGGTGAGAGCTCCTTTGCTTGTGACTGAGGAGCCATTTCAAAGGGAAGCTATGGATATTGCGGGGCCTCAGAGTATCTCAAGTTCCACAGGGAAAAAGTATATCCTAGTGGTAGTAGATTATGCTACAAGATACCCTGAGGCAGTGGCTCTGTCCTCCACTGAGGCAGGAATGGTGGAAAATGCTTTGTTAGAGATTTTTCAGCAGGGTAGGTTTCGCAAATGAAATACTGACTGACAGAGGTGCCAATTTCATGTCAGACCTGCTGGCTTGTCTGTGGAAGTCCTGTGGGGTGAAGCACCTGAAGACCACCCCCTATCATCCTCAGACTAATGGTCTTGTTGAGAAGTTAAACTCTACAATCAAGTCCATGCTATGGGCATTTGCAGACCAGTTTAAGAGGGAGTGGGACAAATATCTGCCCCATCTGTTGTCTGCTTACACAGAGGTTCTCCAGGAATCCACAGGGTTTTCACTCTGAGTTCTGCATGGGCATAGGGTGAGGGGACCTCTAGATTTAATTCGAGATGAATGGGAAGGTGAGTGTGAATCTCACAAGGAGTCTGTTGTGGCATATGCCCTAAACCTCAGGACAAGGCTCAAGAAACTCAAGGGCTTGGCCCAGGAGAACCTGGCAGAAGCTCAACAACAGTAAAATGTATGGTATGACAGGAATGCTCAAGCTAGAGAGTATGCTGTAGGGCAGAAGGTAATGGTTCTCATTCCTGTCAGATACAACAAGCTGCAAGCAGCTTGGGAGGGATCCTACACGGTGGTAAGAAACGTATGTGATGTTAACTACATGGTAGAATTGCTAGGCAGGAGCAAAAATTGTACCATGTTAACATGATGAAACCTTACCATGACAGGGAGGCCCTTGTGCTGAGCATTTGCAGCAGATTGCAGGAGGAGTCCGAGGGAGATCTGGTGACTGATCTCCTCAGTGAGGCTCGGACTGACACCTTAGTGGAAGGGGTTGCAATGTCCCACCAGCTATCTCCTACCCAGGTATCTCCTACCCAGGTTCAAGAAATCTGAGCAGTGTTATAGGAGTTTGGGGACATGTTCACTGGGAAACCAGGTTGCACCCACCTGGTGCAGCACCAGTTGGATACAGGACCCCAAGGGCCTATTAGGCAGGCCCCTTATAGGTTGCCCGAGAGAGTCAAACAGACTCTGAGGGAGGCGATACAAGAAATGTTGGAACTAGGGGTAATTCAAGAGTCCAACAGTCCCTGGGCCTCCCCAGTAGTGCTGGTGCCAAGGAAGGATAGCAGCACCAGGTTCTGTGTAAACTACAGTAAATTAAATAGTCACACAGAGTCAGATGCTTACCCCATGCCTAAGACAGATGAGGCCCTAGAGCAGCTGGGTGGGACTAAGTATCTTACAACCACTGATCTTACTAAGGGTTACTGGCAGGTACCCTTGACTCCCAGTGCTAGACAGAGGTCAGCCTTTGTGGCTCCTTTTGGCTTGTATGAGTTCACAGAAATGCCCTTTGGGATTAAAAATGCCCCAGCAACTTTCCAGAGGCTGTAGATCATATCCTAGTAGGAGCAGGAAGGTTTGCCCTTGCTTACCTACATGATATTGCCATCTACAGCCATTCCTGGCAAGAGCACCTTCAACATATCAGGGAGGTGCTGGACAGACTACAGAGGGCAGGGTTGACCATTAAGCCCAGCAAATGTCAGGAAGGTGCTGGACAGACTACAGAGGGCAGGGTTTACCATTAAGCCCAGCAAATGTCATCTGGGTATGGCAGAGGACTCCTACCTGGGATACATAGTGGGGAGTGGTAAATACAGGCCAGAACCTGCCGAAGTAGAAGCCATTCAGGCATGGCCTGCACCTGTTACCAAAAAGCAGGTGAGGACATTCTTAGGGACAGCAGGGTACTACAGAAAGTTCAGCCCCAGTTATAGTACCATAGCTGCTCCCCTCAGACCTGACAAGGAAAAACAGGCCAGATGAGGTAGAGTGGGACCACAGCCTGTGAGCAGGCATTCCAGGAGATTAAGGAAGCTTTGGGAGGATCCCCCGTGTTAGCCAGTCCAGATTACAGCAAGGAATTTGCTGTGCAGGTGAATTCTTCACACCATGGGGTGGGGGCTGTACTCAGCCAGATTTCTTCAGAGGGAGATGAGCACCCAGTGGTTTATCCCAGTCATAGGCTCCAACCCAGGGAGGAATGCTATGCAGCTCTACAAAAGGAATGTCTATCCATAGTGTGGGCACTGCAGAAACTTCAGCCTTATCTGTATGCAAGAAAATTCACTGCAGTTGCAGACCACAATCCTCTAACATGATTACACAGAGCCAGCCAGCAAAATGCCAAGTTGCTAAGATGGAGCCTAGGGTTGCAAGCATATATGAAATGTTAAGTGCAGCACCACAGTGGGATTAGCAATGCCAATGAGATGGGCTCTCAAGACAGGGAATGGGGTAAGTTATACTTAGACAGACCTAACCCTCTCAAGCAACGTTTCTCAAGGGTCACTTGAGAAAGTAGCTTGAATTCTCTGGGGGGGGGGGGGGTGTATGAAGACAGGTGAAGGCTGCCAGCCTAGCTAGATAGAATTATGTAGATATTCTGTCATTTGTAAATATTAATGTAAGCCACAGGCTTGTTCTCTTAAATGTGAAAAGACTATACTGGATGTTGAACTGAAAAAAATGTAACAGTGCACTCTGCTGTAAGAAAGCTGCTAAGTCAAGCATTGTGAAATTATTTGATCTAAAACTCGGAGCAGAGATGTCTAGCGCATTCTGCCTATTGCTTTGAGGCCAGAGTCAGTGGCTAGAATTTACATGTATAATTGCTTTTATTGCCCTGGCTTCCTGACCAGCTGCAGGATCAAAAGGGCTATTAACCTCTGAGTTTCTGTTAGCCTGGGAACTAGAAAGAAATTATGTAATATGAAATGAATCGGTGGTACTGTTATCAATTTAAGGACAGAAAGAATGAAGGCATTTAGCATTTGTCTTGAGAACATCCAACTCCCCTGCACTCTGCCTGTGTTCTATATGGAAGTTTATTTTAGAACTGTGTTTTCTCCTAGATATAGCTAGGAACTAGAAAGATTAGATTAGTTTTTTTCTGTATTGATGTCACAACTTTTCTACTGTATTATTTTAAGTATTTCTCTGTGATCTCTGACCTCCTGACTAGCACTGTGTAGTAAGAAGTATTGTCTTGTATTCTTATTATTTATTATTAAATATTTTTAAACCTTTCAACTATGGCCGTTTTATGTAGAGATAATTTAAGGTTTAGAGTTCATTGCATGTATATAGTGATACTGTCCAAG
Source organism: Protopterus annectens (assembly GCF_019279795.1). Lineage (NCBI taxonomy): Eukaryota > Metazoa > Chordata > Ceratodontiformes > Protopteridae > Protopterus > Protopterus annectens. The sequence continues at coordinate 1,347,510,803 of NC_056741.1, read as the reverse complement.
CCACCCCAAATAAGCCTTGCTGTTCAGTCACACTTACCAGTTGGATAATAATATTGCACAGTAATAATTGGGCACCCTTTGATAAGGGCCTTATTAGTAGCTGATATTAGTGGTGGTGGCAAGTGGTACTACCGTGTAGACTGAGTAAAAGGGGCACAGCCGGAGAACCTGTGGCAGCCTTCCCCAGTAGTATCTGTGTGGTTGTATACAACTCTTGTCTCAAAGTTTGTGTGTCTGTGTGTGTGTCAACTACTTTGGCAAGGACACCAAGCACTGGTTGGACAGAGGGTGCTGGAAATTTTAGCTTGCCCACTAGACTGAGATCTGGACACTATAGCTGTGCCAGTGGGGAAACGTACTGGGGACCTGGAGAGAAAGGGAGAAACCAGCCCCAGACTGACTGACATTTGTGCGTGCTCTTAAGTGAAATTGTACTTTACTTTGTGTGTACTTATTATCCTTTCCCTATATGGATGCCCCTCACTGGTGTTAGTGGTGAGGATAGAGACTCCTTGATTGCTGAGCCAGTGCATGGGCGTCACACTGTTCATTCATTTTTCTAAGGTTTTTTTTTCAGATGAGAGTTCCTCTGTAGAGTAGCCAGGGAAAAATTGTGTCCACTGTGTCAGAACACATATAGAAATAATAGGCAGGATTTCCCCTCATCACACACTACAATGTCGTCAACAGAGTGTTGCTCCTTCCTTTTAAATGAGAGGACTCCAAATACACAAGGTTGTGTCCCTAGATGCAGGCTTTGTAGGAAATCCTATGCCAAGGTGGTCCACTGTACTGTGAAACCCTGGGGATGGCTACGGTTAAAGATCAACCCAGTGTCTGAAGCAAAGATGTCTGCAGGGGCTATGACAAGGTTATTTGTATTTCAGCTTCTGGGTCTTTTTAGTCAAGACAATCATAGTGAAATTCTTAACTTCTGAACTGGAGTGTCAGACTTCCATTTCATGGCTAAAGACATCAGACCTCACAACTACTGTGGGAATCCAATTTTTCCTTTTCGGGAACAAAAAGCATACTTCACTGAAGGGCAAAAGGAACTAGATATCAATGGAAGTTTGTGCCTGTTCATCAGCCTGGTAGGATGTGCTATGTATGATCTTTAGGCATGGAAGCCTTCAAAGGGGCTTCACTAGAGACCTCTGGACAAATTAATGAATGGTCCACAGGCTGCAAAAGTACCTTATCCGACTGATCAGTAACATCATTTGCATGATCAACATCTCCAGTGTCCCTTTCGGCTATAATCACCTTTTCTTGGGAAGGACATAGAAAATGACACTGCAAATACCACTGCAGAAAGAATGATAGTCAATTTTTTTTCCCTGTCCAACTAGTGTTGCAGAGACAGTACAGTTGTTTAAGTAAACTTACCACAGCAGTAGATGTTTATGTGATCACTGCTGCAGTAGCCTTGGCTATATGGATTATATCCTGCCAAGGATATAATAGCCAGCCAGCTTCCAAAGCTTCAGAGCATCATCCATGTGCTTAAACCATCAATCAACTCAAGCTGAGCTGACTAAAAAGACAGGTTTGGGCACCAAGCCCTTCAGAGTTTTTGTGCTAAAATTAAGGGATACTGAGTCTTAAAAGTACAATGCTAGGAACAAGAAAAATCAGTATTCATACCCTGGCATAAACATCACACCAAAAAAAAAAAAAAAAAAAAAAAAAAAAAAAAGATGAATGGAGGTAGGATGTGGCTACTGCTATAGAGATCATTCAAACATCCATTATTATGGTGTTTACTTACCAAACTGTACAATGTTCATCGTATTAATCACTGCTGCAGTGACCTTGGCTATTTACACTGGCTTGCTACATTTGGGAGGTGGAATGGGAAGGGTCCAGCAACTCCTTGAGAAAGGTCCTAGGATATCTTCACTTACACCAAGAGAAGGAATCAGTCTTGTAATGCCTATAAGCCTATGTACAGAAGTCCAAGTCATTGCTTCTAGAATCCAACCTTTTTAAAAAAGCCATAGATGTACCGAAGGCCCTGGTAGAGTGGGCTTTTACCACAACAAAACTGTTGAAGGTAGGGTAAGTACAACAAAAGATAATAGCCTGAGACAACTATTTGGAAATGGTCTGTTGATGCAGATTGTCCCGTCTTACCTTCACAAGAAATGAATAACTGATTTGAAGATATGAAAGATTTAATCCATCAAGGTAGTACCCGAGTTGTCAGTGGACATCCACAGTATGGAGTATCCTTTCTCCCTCATTTTTAGGTTCAGGAAAAAAAAAACAAGGAGATGGATAAGTTTGGCTTAAAATAAACTCGGATACCACTTTAGGTATAAAAGGGGGACTGGTTTTCCAATAAACTATGTCACTGTGGAAATCAGGTTGACTTACCATAACAGGTTACAACTCAGGCAATTCTTCTTCCAGAGGTCAGACCAATCAGTAAAACATGTTAAGAAATTCAAAAGTCAGACTAGCTGGTTAAACTGGAGCAAGTGTTAGCTTCTCTAACACAAATTCAGGACTCTAAGGAGAGGCCACCTTTTTTTTTTTTTTATGGAGGCCTCTTATGTAAACCCCCCCCCCCCCCCCATTCAAAAACATGCCAATATGAGAATGCATTGAAACAGAAGGACTCATGGGCAGGCATACTGAAATAACTGATAAATGAACCTTGACTAAGGTAAGAAAGGTCACGCGATAGTAACTCACACATACTGTAAAACCAGTGAACAACTAGCTTGCTGGCTTTCTTGCCTCCACTAGTATCTGCAATGTGTCCTCAGGCAACAGGTGCCTAAAGGGAATGAAGACCCCTGTCATCCAGACAGTCAGCTGAAGTTGACTGGGGGGTTGGAGTGCAACAAACATCCTTGATCTTGAGTGAGTATTTATTTGACATTTATTGACCAAGTTAGTCTGACTGGGCAGATGCCCTTTTCAGCAGAGACCAGAGGAGAAAAAGCTCCAAAAGGTACATACATGATATGACATGACAAACAAATTTAGTATTAGTATTGTTGCATACAACTACATACACAGAATACAACTGCTTTGATGCCTGCATATGACATTTACATAATATAATGTGGACAAAAGAAATTTAGTAAAAGAATTGCATACAGTTAATTCCTGCATAATCACAATACAATTAGATGTTTATGAGGTAGATTTGGGATAAAACTACTTCACGGCAGTGAGTCTGTAGAATTGACTACCTTTTGGAACAAGCAAAGGACTGAAAGACAATTATATAGCAGAGATGGGAGGAAGAGGAAAGTACAGTTTTGTACCTACCATAAATGTAGATGTTCGAGTGCTTATACAGCTGCAGTCATAATAGGGTTCTCCTGCCGTAAGGCGGGTCCTCGGTCGGCCGAATTCCAAAGTCTAGGTCCGGCGTCGGTTGTCGTCGCTTCTTCCCTGAAGTCAGTGCGACAGGGGTATAAAAGAACCAGCCGACGCCATTTTCTTCAGTTTTTCTTGCCCCAGATGTCAGATGCCCCCAGAAGGAAGGCAATACATAAATTTGTGTAATAAGCAATGCCATATAATCAAAATATAGTAGTGCAAGCAAATACACCATGAATGAATACCCCAATCTGGTTGCATGAGGATATGTTAGCCAATAGGCCTGTCCCAAGAGGGGAAGGAGGGAGGGAAACTCGGACTGCAGCTGTATTAGCACTCGAACATCTACATTTATGGTAGGTACAAAACTGTACTATGTTCATCGTGCATACAGCTGCAGTCATAACAGATGGGTAGAATCCCAAAGCTAAGAAAGGGGTGGTAGGCACTAGGTGGAACTAGGAGGAGCCAGAATGCCCTGCAAGACTGCAGTGGCAAAGCCCGCTCTAGATTTGGAGTACAGTGGAAGGTGGTAGTGCTTGGAGAAGGTATGCACAGAACTCCAAGTGGCTGCTTCTAAAATATCTTTGGTAGGAACTCCTCTAAGAAAGGCTGCAGAAGTAGCCGTGGCCCTTGTGGAGTGAGATCTGATGCCTGTAGGTACAGTTTTGCCATGAAAAGAATTGCAAAAGCGTATGCAATGGGCTATCCATTTTGAGATTGTCTGTTTGGAAATTGATTTCCTTGAGCTCCTATAGCATAGGACACAAAGAGCTGATCTGATTTTCTGAAAGGCTTTGTTCTGTCCAAATAATAACGCAGTTGTCTGTGGATGTCCAAGGAATGTAGTAATCTCTTCCCCTTTGTTTTGAGGATTAGGATAAAATGTAGGTAAATGTATGGCCTGATTCAAAGCTACCCTGGATACCACTTTTGGCATAAAGGACGGGTTGGTTTGTAATGAAACTCTGTCCTGATGGAAGATGATAAAAGGCTGCACAGCCATGAGAGCTTGTAGTTCTGAAACTCTACGAGCTGAGGTAATAGCCAGAAGGAAAGCTGTTTTCCAGGACAAATGTTGCAAATCTGATGAGGCAGCTGGCTCAAAAAGAGGCAAGGTCAGTTTTTCCAGAATGAAGTTGAGATCCCAAGCAGGTATTGGTTGTTTCCTTGGGGGTTTTAGATTCTTAGCCCCTCTGAGGAACTGTCTTAAGAGGGGGTGAGAGAATAAGGGTGGATCAGTGTTGTATTCTGCAGAAATGGCTGAGGCATGGATTTTGATGGAGGAGAATGAAAGTCCACTGCTTAGGAGCTCAGCTAGATTCTGTAATATTTGAGGTAAATTCAGTTTTCCAGGATCCTGGCCCTTTTTCTCATTCCAGACACAAAACCGTTTCCATTTTGCGGAGTAAGCTTTTCTAGTAGACGGCCTTCTGGCCTCCAAAATGACATCCTGCACCTCTTTGGAGAGTAGGGTCTGTTGCAATGTTAAGGAATCTTCCATGCGGCTAGACTGAGTGTTTTTAGCTGACTGTGAAGAGTTTTGAAGCTGTGCTGAGTCAGGAGAAGAGGCATTAGAGGCAGGTTCCATGGTGGGGAATGCGTCAGGCTCCTCAGGAGTGGGTACCAGTGTTGTCTTGGCCAGTCTGGAGCAATGAGAATCATCTTTGGTCTGTCTGCTCTGGTTTTCAGTAGAACTTTGGGCAGCAGAGGAAGAGGTGGGTAGGCATAAACTGTCATTGATGTCCAACTGAAAGAGAGAGCGTCCACTCTCCAGGCTTTTGGATGAAAAATCCTTGAGCAGAATTTTGTCAATTGGTGATTTTTGTGGGAGGCAAAGAGATCTATGTCTGGCCTTCCCCATGCTTGGATTATCTCTGTAAAAACTTGGGGATGCAACTTCCATTCGTGTGGATCTGTCATATTTCTGCTTAGGTTGTCTGCCAGTGTGTTTTCCTTGCCTGGCAAGTACTGTGCTTGTAGTTCGATTTGTAAGTCCATGGCCATGTTCCAAAGTGACATGGCCAGTCTGCATAGGGGGTATGAATGTGTTCCTCCCTGTTTGTTTATGTACCACATTACTGTGGTGTTGTCCGTTCTTATCAATAGTTGGCCTGGTTGCAGAAGGTCTTTGAAAGCTATAATAGCATTTATTACTGCTAGCATTTCCTTTTGATTGATGTGAAGGTGCTTTTCTTTTTGGGACCACTTGCCCTGAATGCACCGATCTGTCATGTGCACCCCCCAGGCGTAGTCCGAGGCGTCTGTTGTGATGACTTGATTTGCTTGAGGCTTGCTGAATGGGAGACCTGTGTTTGTTTGGCATGCTTGAGCCCACCACAGAAATTCCTTTTGAAGACATGGAATTAGTGGTATTATTATTTCCAAACTGTGGCTGTGTTGAGACCATAGGTTTTTTAGGTACCATTGAAGTTTCCTCATATGCAGCTTTGCATATGGGATTAGTAAGATGCAAGATGCCATGAATCCGAGAGCCTGCAGGATTTTCCTTGCAGTCTGCCTGGTGCAATTTGCTAGTGCTCTGAAGTATTGAGTTAGTTGCTCCTGCTTCTCTGGCGTGAGGTAGGCCATCTGGGTGTTTGTGTCCAAGTTGGCACCCAGGAAAATTATTTTCCGAGAGGGTATTAGTCTTGATTTCTTTTTGTTGACTGTGTATCCCAGAGAATTCAACAACATTATTACATAAGCCAGATGTTTCAGAAGAATGTGCTTGCTGTCCGCTTGGATCAGGCAGTCGTCCAAATAGGGGTATATTTGTATCCCTTGAAGTCTGCAGTAGGCAATTACTGATGCCAGGCATTTCATGAATACTCTGGGCGCAGTAGATAAGCCAAAGGGCAATGCAGAGAATTGATAATGGGTTGAACCTGCAAGAAATCTGAGGTATCTTCTGCAATTTTGTCTGATTGGGACATGCAGGTATGCCTCCTTGAGGTCCAATGTTACCAGCCAAGACTCCTTGCCCAGCATGGGAAGAAGCTGCTGTAGAGTGAGCATCTTGAATTTTGGTACGAGTAGAAATGTGTTTAAGGATGGATAGGTCCAAAATAGGTCTCCAATCTTTTCCCTTCCTTGGTACCAGGAATAGTCTGGAATAAAAACCTTGACCTTGTTCGTGCGTAGGTACCTCTTGAATAGCTTTCATGTCTATGAGATCTGTAATTTGTCTTTGTGCCTCTGCCCTTTGATTGTGTGGCAGGTTTGGCATGCCTCTCATTTTTGGAAGGGTGTGAAAATGGAATCTGTAGCCTCTGTTTATAATGTCCAGGATCCATTTGTCTTTTGTGACAATATGCCAATTTTTTGTAAATAATGCCAGTTTTCCGCCTAAGGGTGCTGCCATTTGAGTCTTGCTTGGCATGCAAAGGGGAAAGTCATTGGGCTTGCTTTCTGAATGGTTGCGAGTTATCCTCAGCACCTTTTTGTGTAGGAGCTTGCCATTGTCTGCCTCTAAACGATCCTTGGTATTGCCCTCTGCCTCTCGGGCGCCTGTATCTACCTCTTTGGGGTCTGTCCGTGGCTAGAAAGGACCAATTTTTGGAAGGCCAATTTCTACTGAAACGTGGGGTTTGTACCTGTAGAAAATCTTTCACAGTTAGTATTGATTTATCCTTTTCCTCCATTTTCCTTAATACCTCCTCAGCATTAGCACCAAATAATAGATCCTTTTGTAGAGGGGCATCTAGTAATTTAGCTTTTACATGATCTGGCAAGGTTTGTTCCTTGAGTCAGGCATGTCTACGTATGACTGATCCTGTAACAGCAGCTCTACATGAGGCCTCTAGAGCATCAAAACCACATTGTAAGGTATGTTTACCCACTTGTTCTGCACTATGCATCAAATCCTGCAACTCCTTCAATTCTGATTGTTCAGGATGTGACATTTTACTTTTCAATTGTGATAACAGAAACTGTCGGTACTTTAGCATATGGAACTGACAGTTTAATGCCCTCATGGTTAAGGTAGCCGAGGTATATACCTTTTTCCCCCACCTTTCTAAGGATCTGGAATCTCTCTCTGAAGGTAATGGATTTTTAGCAGTGGAGGCCTTAATTGCCTTGGGGCCCTGTGAGATGGTTTCTGGGTCAGCAGCATGGCTTTTGTATAAAAATTGGTGTGAGTCAGGAACCCTGTAGTACCTGTCAGGCTTGACTGGGGCTGGAGGTAGAGAATCCGGGTTAAGGCAGGCCTCCGAGTACACATCATCTAGTATGTCCAAGACAGGAGGTATAGCCAGAGTCCTGTGCTGAGGTAGCAAGAGAAATTCCCTAAGCCTTTTCTTGGAATCTGAAAAATCTTGGCCTTCCCAGTGGAAGTGTTCTCTTAAGGTATGCAAAGTTTCCCCAAATGAGTAATCCTCTGGGGGGGGGGGGGGACTGAGGGAATGGACTCCTCTGCATCAGAATCTTCAAAAGGGGAGTAGGAATGTTGCTGATCATCAAAGTGCTCCGAAATAATGGATCCCTGATCAGAGGAGGGGGATTCTTCCTCCACTCTGGGCCTTTTGTCCGGGGGAGGTTGAGAACCTCTGATAAGAGTAATTAAATCCTCAGCCATTTTTAAGCATCTGTTTTTTAGGCATGGGGCCTGGAGATGGGCCCTGTGTAGCTTGTCTCTTAGAGTGCATGGCTGCTTTAGACATAGTGAAAGCCTTGATGGAAAAAGAAGAGGAAGGTCTGAAGACACCTTGAGAGGCGGTGGACCTGTCCACATTTTGAGATTCACCGCCAGTAGTGGCTTCGGTATCTGTAGTCGGGGTGTGGGCCGAGGAGCCTGCGACCTCAGGCACAGGAGACACCACCAATGAAGTGTCGTCGGTAGTCAGGGGCTGCGTAGGCGCCTCGCTGAGAACCGGACCACGTGTAGTCGGCTTTGGCGTGGTGTCGGTAGAGGCCGCGGACCTCGTGTGTCGGTCCTTATCTTTGCGCTTTTTAGACAAAACTGGAGTCGGAGTATCCGACGACATAATATAGTTAAATGTTTTGCCAAAATAATGCTGGGCGAACTCCGCCCGACGCTTAATGGTGCGTTTGTTGAATGTAGCACAAAAGCGACAGACCGAGACGTCGTGGTCTGGGCCTAAACAAGGAATACAGAGGGAATGGAAATCCTTATGTGGTATTTGCTTCACACAAGAAATACAATTATTAACTTTGTCTGACATCGGTCTGAGGCAAGAAAAGTTTCCCCAACGGGGTACTTAGCTTTCAAGAAGACTTCTGTTGCAAATTTTCGTAATTTCAGGAGCTGGCCGACCGGCACTTGCGAACTGCTTCTGCTTCGGGCACCGCGCGGCAAGAAAGACTGAAGAAAATGGCGTCGGCTGGTTCTTTTATACCCCCCTGTCACACTGACGTCAGGGAAGAAGCGACGACAACCAACGCCGGACCTAGACTTCGGAATTCGGCTGACCGAGGACCCACCTAATGGCAGGAGAACCCTGTTATGACTGTAGCTGTATGCACGATGAACATCAAGAGTAAAGGAGGGGTTTAGTTGTAGTAGAGTGGAGAGTAGTTCTTGTGGCTTGTGGTAATTTCCCTTGGCCATTCCCAAAAGAAAAGTGAACCACTGTTGCCTGGGCCAGAAGGGAGTCCTCACAGTGATGTAGGGGATTTCATTATGAATATTCAGAACTACCCTGGATATTAGTGGAAAAGCATACAGGAACATTCCTCTTCAAAAAGGAAAAAGCATCTGTCTTCCAGGATTCTTGCATGGAGTCCTGGAGCAGAATCTTGTCAGGTGATTATTCAGAGATGGTGCAAACAGGTTTACTTAAGGAACTCCACACACACAAGGATCAAATAGTACAGTTGTGTACACTTACCATAAATGTACATGTTCAAGTGTATTCACTGTTGCAGTCATTACATTTGGGTAATCTGCTGGCAGGTTGCCCTCTGTCGGCCTGATTAACAAAGTCTTGGGTTCTGCATCGGTTGTTGTCCCTTCTTCCATGACGTCAGGTCATCAGGGGTATAAAACATGCAGCCGACGCCATTACATCAGTTTTTCTTGCCCCAGATGTCAGGTGCCCCCCAAATAGGGAGCAAATAAAATTACAAACACAAAAATATACCTCCAACCAAAAGCAAATACACCAAAAAGGCTTTTAAGCATAGTAAAAGAAAGTACAGGTATAGTCAGAGAAAAACAGGGGGCTGGAGGGAGGATAACCAAGACTGCAACAGTGAATACACTCGAACATCTACATTTATGGCAAGTGTACACAACTGTACTATGTTCTTCGTGTTTCACTGCTGCAGTCACTACATTTGGGTGGATTCCCAAAGCTATGATTGGGAGGAGGGATTTGTACAGCATTAGGACCAGCTATAAAGCCCTGCAAGACAGCAGTGGCAAAGCCAGCTCTGGATTTAGAGAAAATTGGTAAATGATAATGCTTGGTGAAAGTATGTACAGAACTCCAGGTAGCAGCTTCTAGAATATCCCTGGTAGGAACACCTCTGAGAAAGGCTGCAGAAGTAGATGCAGCCCTGGAGGAGTGAGATCTGATCCTCTGGGGGATAGGTTTTCCATGGTGCTTATAACAGAAATGAATGCAATGACTTATCCATTTAGAAATGGTTTGTTTTGAAATAGCCTTCCCGTTTGCCCCAGCAGCAAATGCTACTAGCAATTGGTCATATTTTCTTTGAAATTTAGTTCTGTCCAAGTAGAATCTAAGTTGTCTGTGCACTTCCAAGGAATGCAGAATCTGTTCCCTTTGTTCTGTGGATTGGGAAAGAAGGTTGGCAAATGAATGGACTGATTAAGAGCCACACTGGAAACCACCTTGGGTATGAAGGATGGATTGGTCTTAAAGGCTCCACTGCAATAAGGGCCTGTAATTCAGATATCCTTCTAGCCGAAGTGATTGCTAAAAGGAAGGCTGTTTTCCAAGAAAGAAATTTTAAGTCTGCAGTAGCAGCTGGCTCAAAAGGAGGTAGAGTGAGCTTCTCCAAAACAAAGTTAAGGTCCTAGACAGGGGTAGGAGCTCTCCTGGGTGGTCTAAAGTTCTTGCCCCTCTGAGATACTGCTTGAGCAGGGGATGAGAAAAGAGGGTGGTTCTGTGTTATAGTGAGCTGAAATAGCTGAAGCGTGGATTTTAATAGAGGAAAAAGACAGGCCCTTGTGAAGCAACTCAGTTAAGTATTGCAAAATCTGAGGTAAATTGGGCGCTGCTGTGCTCATCCCTAAAGATTGGTTCCAGGCACAGAAGCTTTTCCATTTGTCAACATAAGATTTTCTAGTAGTAGGTCTTCTCGCCTCCAAGATGACATCCATCACAGGTTTGCTGAGGGATACTAAGGGTGAATTTAAGTGATTAGCCAGGCTGCAAGGTTCAATGTTGGAAGATCAGGATGCAGAACTTGGTGGTTCTGCTGAAACAGCAAGGAAGGTGCCTGAGGCAGGTGCCATGGAGATATTTGTGACACACTGCGCAGGAGTGGGTACCAGCGTGGCCAGTCTGGAGCAATCAAAATCATTCTTGGTTTGTCCTGTTTGACTTTTAGCAGAACTTTGGAGAGCAGAGGCAGAGGGGGAAAGGCATAGACTGATAGGTTTTTCCAGCTGAAGGACAGACCATCCACTTGTCCAACTGGTAGTTCTGGGGGGAGGCAAACAAATCTATGTCTGGGCTCCCCCGTTTGCTTGTCAACATGTTGAAAATCCGTGGTTCCAGTTTCCACTCTTGTGGGTCCATGAGTTTTCTGCTTAGTCTGTCTGCCAGTGTATGAAATTTTCCTGGCAGGAATTAAGCTTGTAGATGCACTTGGTAGCTTAAGGCTGTGTTCCACAATGCCATGGCTAGTCTGCAGAGGGGATAGGAATGTGTACCCCCCCTGTTTGTTTATGTACCACATAACTGTGGTGTTGTCAGTCTTTACCATTTGTTGTCATGGAAGAATGCAGTCCATGAAGGCTGTCAGAGCATTCTGTACAGCTAACATTTCTTTTCTGACTGATATGTAGGTGCATTTGATTTGGGTTCCATTTGCCCTGAATGCACTTCCCTGCCAGGTGAGACCCCCATGCATAGTCTGATGCATCTGTAGTTAGGGTTTGGGCGGCAGGGGGTAGTGTGAATGGCAGTCCCTTGTTTTGGTGGTAGGCCTCTGCCCACCACAGGAACTCCAAGTGTAGGCAAGGTATGATAGGAATCATTTTTTCCAGGCTGTGACAATGTTGACGCAAATAGACTTTTTAAGTACCACTGTAGTTTCCTCATATGCAGTCTTGCATATGGAATTAGAAGAATGCAGGAGGCCATGAACCCCAAGGCTTGCAGTATTTGTCTTGCAGATAGCAGGGTTAGCAGGGTTTTTGTGGCCACTTGTTTGAAGTAAGTTGTGAAATGAATTTATTTCTCTGGCGTGAGGAAAGCCATCTGGGAAGTTGTGTTCAAGCTTGCTCCCAGGAATATAATTTGTTGACAGGGTACCAGATGTGATTTATTTTCGTTTATGGTGTACTCCAGACAAGTTACCAAATGAATTTGCTTCTCTGGCGTGAGGAAAGCCATCTGGGCAGTTGTATTCAAGCTTGCACCCAGGAATGTAATCTGCTGAGAGGGTACCAGTTGTGATTTCTTTTCATTTATGGTGTACCCCAGACAAGTCAGAACCTTTTTTTTACAAACGGCAAATGATTTAGAAGTATGCCCTGGTTATCTGCCTGAATTAGACGATCGTCCAGGTATGGATATATTTGAATATTTCTTTGCCTGCAAAATGCAATTATTGGAGCCAGGCACTTTGTGAATACCCTGGGCGCAGTAGACAAGCCAAAGGGCAGTACAGAGAACTGATAATGCAAGTAGCCTGCTTTGAAGCGTAGGTATCTTCTGCAAGATTCCCCGATTGAGATGTGCAGGTATGCTTCTTTTAAATCTAGAGTTGTCAACCAGGCATCTTTGCCTAGCATAGGAAGTAACTGGTGAAGAGTCAGCATCTTGAATTTTGGAATGTCCAGAAAGGTGTTTAGAGTAGACAGGTCCAGAATTGGATGCCATGACTTGTCTTTTCTGGGTACCAGGAAAAGTCTGGAATAGAAACCTTGTCCCTTTTCCTCTTCTGATACTGGATGAATAGCCCCCATGTTTAAGAGGGAAAGTACTTGTTTTTGAGCCTCTGCCCACTGATTTGGGGGCAGGTCTGGCCACCCATTTGGTGTTGGCAACGTGTGGAAATGAAATCTGTATCCCTGGGACACTATATTTAAAACCCATTTGTCATGGGTTATGAGTTCCCAGTTTTTTGCATAAAGAGCAATCTTTCCCCACAAAGGGGCGGCTAAAAGGTTAAGTGCTTGGTAATTTTAAAGGAAAGTCATTGAGACTGTTTACCATAGGGGGTGTCTTATTTCCAGATTTGGAAGTGGAGGCCACCCATTGCTTAGTTCTGAGAGTGCCCTAGGACTGAAACCTGGTGTTTTTGGTGTGTCTGGGTTTGGCTTGAGAGGATCCTACTAAATGTTGGAGATTGCACTTGTAAGAAATCTTTTATAGTTCCCACAGATTTAGCTTTATCTTCCATCTTTTTTAGTACTTCTTCAGCCTTACTGCCACAAAGGCGGTCCTGATTTAAAGGAGCATCCAACAATTTAGCTTTAACATGATCAAGCAGAGATTGCTCCTTAAGCCAAGCATGCCTTCGAAGCACAGTCCCAGTAACAGCAGCCTTGCAGGAGGCCTCTAAAGAATCAAAACCACATTGCAAAGTATGTTTTCCAACTTGTTCAGCAGAATGCAATAAATCCTGTAAATCTTTACTTTCCACACAGTCAGAAATCAACATCATTTTCTGTTTAAGCAGTCCAATAACATGCTGTTGATATTTTAAGATATGAAATTGGCAGTTTAAAGCCCTGATTGCCAAGGTTGCAGAAGTATAAACCTTTTACCCCATCTATCCAGCACCCTGCAGTCTCTATCAGAAGGGGTAGGATTTTTAGCAGTAGAAGGCTTAATGCCCTTGGGCCCCTGAGAAATGGTTTCTGGATCTGCAACAGGATTTTTGAAAAGGAACTTGAGGGACTCAGGAACCTTGCAGTATCTGTCAGGTTTACTAGGAGCCAGAGGCAGGGAATCAGGGGCCATACTGGATTCCGAAAACACATCATCAACAATGTCTAGTACAGGAGGTATAGCCAAAGGCCTGTGCTGAGGTAGTAGGAGTCCCTAAGCCTCTTTTTTGAATCAGAAAATTCCTAACTTTCCCAGTGGAAATGCTCCCTTAAGGTATGTAACGTTTCCCCAAAAGAAAAGTCCTCGGGGGGGGGGGGCATGGGCAGAGGGAATGGAATCCTCTGCATCAGAATCCTCATAAGTAGGTATGGACAAATCCAGGTCATTAGAAGAGTCAGAAGAAACAGAGTCCTGATCAGAAGATTCATAGTCAAGCTCAGCCCTAGACCTCTTAGAAGGGGGGGGGAGTGGGTTGACTACCCCTGATTAGAGTAATTAGATCTTCAGCCATTTTGATCATTTGTTTTTTAGGCATAGGGGCCTGAACATGTGGTCTGGGCGTAGGTTTTTTAGACATAGATCAAAATTTAGGCCTTAGAATTGAAGGTGGAGTCGGTTTAATATGCAAGTCAGGCCTGAATACACCCTCAGAAGCGGGTGCCTGCACAGTGGCTCCGGACCCATCCAAAGTAGAGACATCCGCGGGTTCCATAGGTGAAGCATCTCGCGGCATACCGGACATCAAATGGGTCTCAGTAGAGGCCTGTGAATCAGAAGTAGCGGGTATTAGGGGCTGCAAAAGCGCCTCACTGAGTACCAGCGAACTGGCGACTGGCTTAGGAGAAGCATTGTTGGCAATTTTGGTCCTCGACGGGCTGTCTCTGTCTTTATCTCTGCGTTTTTTTTTAATTTCGGTAGTCAGATGGCTAACCGACGACACTTCTGGATAATTAAACCAAGAACCGAAATATTTAGAGGCAAAAAAGTACCGACGACGGATAGTGCACTGATTAAATAAAGCACAAAACCGACAGTAAGGTATGTCGTGGTCAGGGCCTAGGCAAGGAATACAGTATAAATGAAAATCTTTATGAGGTATTTGCTTTCCACAAGTAATGCAATTATTAACTTTTACTGACATCGGTAAGGAGCAAAAAAAAGTTTCCCCAATGGGGTACTTAGCTTTAAGTTGAAGACTTCTGTTCTGAAACTCAAAAATGAAAATTTCAAGAGTCGGCCGACCGGCACTTGCGAACTGCTTCTGCTTCGGGCACCGTGTGGCAAGAAAGACTGATGTAATGGCGTCGGCTGCATGTTTTACACCCCTGACGTCATGGAAGAAGGATAGCAACCGACGCAGGACCCAATACTTTGTTAATCAGGCCGACTGAGGACAAACTGCCAGCAGATTACCCAAATGTAATGACTGCAACAGTGAAACACGAAGATCATCTTGGAAGATCCTCTCTGATCTAGTTTCTGTTTGTGAGTGTGCGCCTTTCTCCTGCTCAGCTTGTATGGCACCAATGTTTTGCTCTGACTGAATGTAGAATGTCTGTAGAGTAAGACTGTGCTGTGAAGTTATATTCTAAGCTAATATGGCTAGTCTGCAAAGGGGGCACTACCTAGTTCCCCCTTGCTTGCTGGTTTACCACATGAGCATCATATTGTCTGTAACAACTTGAAGAGGTCCACTGGACCAAAGGTGATCCAGAGTTGAGTTCCTTGATCAGGGCAAGCATTTATTTTATATTTATGTGCTTGTGTTTGTCCTTGGTGCACCAGACACTATGCACTTTCATCCCTCCTGAAACTACTCCCCAAGCAAAGTCAGAGGCATCTGTGGTGACTGATTTTGAGAAGGGAGGGAGAAGGGGAGACCTGGGTTTAGGAAAATCTGCTGTCTCCAAGTGATTCCTCTTCTGACAAAACCGAGCACCAGGATATGAAAAGGCAAAGAAGAATGTTGGTACTGAGACCAGACACACTTCATATACCATTGTATCTTTCTCATGTAGAGTACTGCCAGGTTTATCATGAAAATCATAGATGCTATAAGAACCAAACTTCTAAGGTATTCCCTCTCAGTGACTGAAGTTTTAGAGAGGAAAACCTTAGAAACAGATCTGGATATAGATATATTTTTCCTGTGGACTAAAAGTTCTTTGAATTGAGTTGTAACACCCAAGGAACACAATCTTGTGTAAAGGAGTCATTAAAGACATTTGAATGTTCTCTTAGAATTCCAGCTTGAGTAAAAGATCTTTCATCCAAATGAGAGATCACTGACACATGGAAAAAGACTCTGTAAAGATAAGCAAGTTGTCTAAATATGGAAAAATGTGGATTACCCTGCAATGGACTATAACTGGAGCTAGACACACTGAACACTCTTGGTGTAGTGGACAGTCCAAAGGGTAAGGCAGAGAACTGATAATGTGATCCAGACACAGAAAACCTTAAGAAACATGTGAAGTCTAGATGAATAAGGATGTGATAAGCATCTTTTGAATCTAGTATTACCAGGAAACTTAAATGAGGAAGAAGAGGTAACAGATTGTGATGTGACAGCATTTTGAACTTGGGCACTATCACAAACAGGTTTAGGGGGAAAAAAAAAAAAAAGATCCAGAACTAGTCTCAAAACGTCATCTTTCTTTGGTACTAAAAACATCCTTGAATAAAAACCTCTCCTAATCTGGGGAAGAACTGGTTCTTATCACTCCCTGAGATGGCAAGTGTTGAAAGATAGGGGGAAACAGACGTCTGGTCTGGTGGTTGAGGAATTACCCTTATTAAGGAAGGATTTTCTGTAACCTTGATGAATGATCTACAGAACCCATTTCTCTAAAACTATTGCCAGACTGAAAAATGGAGATTCAGACTTTCTGGCAGGGAAAAGGGACTGTCAAGGTAGAAGGAACAAACAAGGTCCATTGTACTCGAGTTGGGGGGCTCTCGAATTGCTTTTAGGACACACACATGCCATTTATTTTTACACATCTGTTTATCTGTCATTTTGGTGAGACTGTTTACTTTTTTCTTTTTTTCTGGAAAGTGGATGAAAGGTTAGAAAATCGCTTAGGAAATCTGGAAAAAAAGAAGTTATGTACTCATCTTAACATTCCATCTGAGTAGGTAAACTTCATTTGTCAGCAAACTGTGGGTTTCGGATCCGACACGGATCCAAGCCGGCAGCATACCAAGCAAAAAGATCCGAGCTCCAAGCTCCTCCCCCCCACCCATACTACACTGCAACCTCCTTCCAATCCTCAGATCAAGTTTGCCACTCCACACATGACCCCAACAAACTAAAACCTAAGACCCCTGAACCAAGGGCAAACCTCAAGCTCGTGAACTCCGAACATCGAGCTCAGCAAAATAATCGCCAAGGTAAGGGGGAAGGAGGGAGGGATGGTTGCTGACAAATGAAGTTTACCTATTCTGATGGAACGTTACGGTGAGTACATAACTTTTTTATCCGAAGAAATTAACTTCATTTGATCAGCAACCTGTGGGTCAGAGTTCCCAGCTACCCAAAATCTTGGGAGGCCCTTAAGGAAGGATATTCTGGAGCACTGCAGAGCCAAAGGAAGCCCTTCCTCTAGACACCAAATCCAGTTTATAATGAGTAATAAAGGTGCGAGAGGATGTCCAAGTAGCCGCTGAGCAAATGTCATCCAGGGAAACTCTAGACCAGAATGCAGCAGGCGTTGCCACAGAACGTGTAGAATGAGCATGAAGCTCTCTATATGCTTGTAGGATACAAAGGGAAATCCACCTAGTGAGAGTCACCTTTGAAACTGGTTTCCCTAAAAAAGGCTTAGCAAATTTCCCTAAAAAAGGCTTAGCAAAGGAAACAAAAAGTTGATCAGATTTACAAAAGACCGCCGTCCTGTGCAAATAAAAACGTTACTGCCTGTAAACATTCAACAAATAAAGTTTGTATTCCCCTTTGTTCTGAAAATTATGGAAAAAAAACAGGCAAATTAATAGATTGATTAATGTTTGTCTCAGAAGCAACTTTAGGGAGAAAAGACGGATTAGTCCAGAGAGACACCCTGTCCTTATGAAACACAATACAAGGGGGTTTCATACAAAGAGCCTGAAGCTCTGACACTCTCCTGGCTGAGGTAATAGCTACCAGAAAAGCCATCTTCCATGACAAGAATTTTAAGTCAACTGATGCCGAGGGCTCGAAAGGAGGCGCAACTAAGGCCTGAAGAACCGCAGTCAGATCCCATGGCGGGGACAGATTCTTTATTTTTATTTATTTTATTTTTATTTTACATTTGTTGACCGGGCTAGTCCAGCTGGATAATTTCCATTTTCAGTGGAGGCCCGGGGAGAAAAGCTCCACAATTAAAACAAGGTTAAACATTTAAGCAACAATGCATACATTTTAGTGTAGTAGAAAATACAGTGAAAAAAAACAGGTAAAAAACAAATAGCCTAAGCTATATATTCATTTTTTTTTTTTTTTTTTTTTGAACAGTACAGTAATTTAGTCATTTGAAATAGCAGGGAAAGATAGTGATTTTTACGTAGGGAGGTATGGCTGAAGAGCGAAGAAGTCATTTAGTCTGGATTGGTACAGGAGCAGAGCCAGAAGTTGTTAAGATGTAATAGAAGTTGTTTTTTGAAAAGTTGAAAGGAGTCTAGTGAGGTAATGTGTTGGGGGAGGTTATTCCATATTTTCCCTATGGAGTTTGAAAATAGACAGTAACCTGCTGAACTTGCAATTCTAGTTGTGGTGACTTGTATCTTTTCGCAGATCAACTGTTTCAAGTTTTTGTAGGGAGTAAGGAGGTTACTGAGAGCTGGTGTTTTTGTTGGTTGATAAAGAATGTTATGTGTAATTAAGAGTTGTTGATAGATAAGCTTGTTAGGTAGTTCTAACCATTGTAATTGTTTTAAGTTATTACAGTGGTAAGTTCTGTACTGGGATGCTGTGGCAAAACGGGCTATATTATGATAGGATGTAGTTAGTTTTTTCAGGTTACCTTTAGAGAGCTTGGTGTAAATAGAGGAAGCATACAGTAGGGTGGAGATAAGATGTGATTGAGCTAAGGTGGTCCGTGCTTCTGGAGTAAGGAAGGGTTTTATTCTGTACAGTGAACCTATCTTTTTATTTACTGCTTTTATAGTGTTATTGATATGACAATCATAGTTAAGATTATTATCAATAGTAACACCAAGCAGTTTGGTAGTAGAGTCTGGGGAGATAAGAGAATTGTCAGCTGCAGTAATAGTAAAATTTAGTTGAGGAGATTTGTGGGTAGGTGAGAATAGTAATAGTTTTGTTTTCTTGGAGTTGAGAAGGAGACATCTTTGAGAACCATTGTTCAACGGTTGAAAAGGTAGATTGTGTGAGTGACTGGAGTTCAGATTGGGTGGGAGCTGTACAGATGATGGTAGAATCATCTGCATATTGTATGCAGGTAGTGTTATGGATAGATGATTGAAGATCATTAATAAAGATAGAGAATAAGAGTGGGCCTAATATTGATCCTTGAGGTACTCCTAAGGAGATAGGTAGTAGAGCAGATAGAGAATTTTTCCAGAGTACTGCTTGTTGTCGGTTTTCAAGGTAGGATGAGAACCACGTTAAGGAGGAAAAATCCAAGGCAAGTGAGTTTAGTATGTGTAGGAGAAGTTTATGGTTGACCATGTCGAAGGCTTTTGATAGGTCTAGGAAAAGAGAAGCAGTTAGTTTGTTATTATTACGGTTACAGTTTATTGTGCTAGTAAAGGAAAGTAGTGCAGTGGTCGTACTATGTGAGGGTCTAAATCCATGTTGAGTGTTTGCTAGTAGGTTATTTTGAAGGAGATGGTTAAGTAGTTGTTTGTGTATACATTTTTCCATGATTTTAGCTAGTGGAGATAATAGTGCTATTGGGCGGTAGTTAGAGAGGTCAGTGGATTTGCCTCCTTTATGTAAGGGTATGATGTGTGATATCTTCCAGATTGCTGGAAAATCACTTTCTTTATGGATCTGTTTATTAGGATCGAAACAGGGTAGGCTATAGCTTTTGCTGCTACCTGAAGGAATTCAGCAGGAAGCTTATCTGCTGAGGGGTAGTGGGTTTAAGTTTTGTAAGAGAGATTGTATGTAGGAGGTGGGTATGGGTTGAAGTTGAAGGGAAGGAATGACGTTGTTGGTGTTACTTAAGATCAGATGGGAAGCATCAGGGATAAATGGCTTGCTAGTGTTTGTATGGAAGTAGTAAAGAAGCTATTGAAGTTATTGGCTATTAAAGAGGGATTATCAGGGTCTAGATTCTGTGGGTTAGGTGTTACTATTTTACCTGGGGTAAGTAGATGATTGATAGTAGACCAGAACCTTTTTGGTTCTTTTTGTGGATTGCTGAAGTTCTACATAGTAGTTCTTTTGTCTGAAATAATAGCATTTTTGGTTTTGTTTCTCAGCTCTCTAAAGGTTAGATAGTCTGTTGGGTTTCTAGAGGAGCCATTTCTTCCAAGATTTATTTTAAGCCTGATCTTTTGTTTAGTATTAGAGGTAAGCCAGGGTGCTGTTCTGGTCTTTATTCTAATGGTACGACTTGGGGCATGGTGGTTTAGGATTGTAAGGAATGCTGAGTTGAAATATTCTATGGCTTTGTTGAGAGAGAGGTGCTTTAGAGGGGTCCAATTGTATTGTGAGAGTTCTGTTTGAAATCTTTGGGGATTAAACTGTTTCTTTGAATATAGTGTTCTATGTGAGGTAGGTAAGTTTTGATGAGTTTTAGCTCTAATGACATATGTGAGGGAGTGATCGCTAAGGTCATCAGGAAGGATGCCAGTTTTGTAGCTTTGTGAGGCGGAGTTTGTAAGAACCCAGTCTAAGGTGGTTTCTTTTTGCTTGTTTTATTTATTCTAGTGGCACTATCAATTAGTTGTTTGAAACCAAAAAGGTTTAAATGGGAAGTAGGGTTAGCATTGTTACAAGATTTCCAGTCAATGTTAAAGTCTCCAAGAAGTAGTGTTTCTTGGGGGAGGTAATTTGAGAGTTGTTCAAGAAGTTGTTCTAATGTGGGGATATTATTTCCTGGAGGCAGATAAGCACAAATGATGTTTATTGATTTAGTAGTATTAATTTGAACTCTAGAGCAGATTATTTCGACATTATTGTTTTGGGCAAGAGCAAGGTCAAGAAGAGTAAGCTTCAGGTTAGATTTATATAAGATAGCTACTCCACCTCCTTTCTTGGAGGTGCGATCAAGTCTAACAATGTTATATCCAGGTGGGGTAATTTCAATATCTTTAATAGATGGTTTTAGCCAGGTTTCTGATAAGCATAGAATGTCAAAGTTGTGTACTTCTAGTAGGTGTATTTGACTAACTTTATTACAGATACTGCGTATATTTAGGTGGGCCAAGGATAGTATGTTTGTAGTTATAGTTGATGGAGGAAGGAGAGCTTTTATATGGTGACTGTGTGTTTCAGTAGTTGTAGGTTGAGGGCCTGGATTGGGGTGTATGTCACCGTCCTGAAGTAGATGGAGTAGTAGACCATAGTTTTTGGATATGTGTTTTAGAGATGTGTCAAATACTTTCTTTGATTTAGTTTTTAGTAGTTTACAATGAAATAGTCTATGGTATTTGGGAAGTAGATATATGGTTTGTGATGAGGTAGGTAAATAGGATGAAGGTAGGTATGTTGTAGGTGTACTAGTATGTTTTGAGGGAAGTGAGAGAGAAATAGTTAAGGAGTGTTCATAGGAGGTTAAGAAGTAGGTAGTAATGAGAAGGAATAATAGTAAGAAGGTGATAGGTAGTTTAAGTTGTGAGTGGAGGATAGTTGTAGACATGATAAGATAGTTGTATGTGAAGTAGGGTTTCCTGATATGTTGTAGAGTGGTGTGTGGTGGGAGTAGGGGGTAGAGTAGAAGGGGCTGTAATGGTATACGACTTTAGTTCTTAATTGAAGGTCTCAGAAGAAAGGTGCCTTTCAAAAAGGTCTTACAAATTCTGGCAGCAGCGAGAGAGCCTAAATTGTCCCCTACATGGAAATGAGAAATAGCCGCCAGCTGGACCTTCACTGTGGAAGAGCTGGCTCCTTG
This sequence comes from Protopterus annectens, assembly GCF_019279795.1. Lineage (NCBI taxonomy): Eukaryota > Metazoa > Chordata > Ceratodontiformes > Protopteridae > Protopterus > Protopterus annectens. The sequence goes on along the minus strand of NC_056741.1, from coordinate 1,347,489,406 downwards.
CTGGAAGATATGAGACAAAAAGTCTAATACCGCTGGGATCGGAGTGGTAAAAGGATCCAGATTTCTCTGTGAAGCCCAAATGGAGAAACGTCTCCATTTGCTACAGTAAATTTTCCTGGTAGAGGATTTATGTGCCGCAACCAAGATGGATTTAACAGGGTAAGAGATACCGTGAGTCCTAGCAACTAGTGTAACTGGAGCAGCCAACCTGTGAGCTTCAGGCTGTCCAGATTCGGAGAAAGCATTCCCGAGGGATGACGAATCAAATCCAGAATAGAATCCAAGATCTAAGGTGGAGCTATGAGATGAGACCGTAGGCAGGGGAACCAGACTTGATGAGGCCAGAATGGGGCTATGAGGATCATTCTGCTCCCCAACCGACAAGCTTTTGGTAATAATTTTGTTATGAGTGGGAACGGGGGACATGCATAAAGAAGACCGGGTGGCCAAGCATGTACAAGAGCATCTCTGGGGGCTTCCCTCATTGGGGGGATTAGAGCAAAAAACTCGATGCACTTCACGGTGGATGGCGATGCGAAGAGATGGCAGCAAGGCTGACCCCACTTGAGGAAGATCTGTTCTGCTACACAAGGGTTCAGAGACCACTCGTAGGGAGAAAGGATAGTTCTGCTCAATTTGTCTGCCAAGATGTTGGACCGACCCGGAATGTGCGTTGCTATCAGAAAGCGGTTGGTGGAATCGATCGCCCATTCCCAAACACTCACGGCTTCTCAACAAAGGGGATAAGACTTGCTTCCCCCCTGTATGTTGATATACCAGACAACTGACATATTGTCTGACTGGATCGCAACAGTTCCCAGAGAAAGATAAGCATGAAAGGCCTCCAACACTAAAAGGACCACTCTCATCTCTAGAACATTTTTATGTAGAACAGTCTCGCTTTGAGTCCATGTGCCTTGAACAGTCCTACCCGAACAGTGCCCCCCCTAGGCGGGAGGCATCCGTGGTCACCGTGGCTTGGGGTTGGGGTGCAACAACTGATCGTCCCTCCTGCAAATTCCGGGATCGGAGCCACCACGTGAGAATTTCTGCACACACTGCTCAGAGAGATCGGAAAATCTAGAGGTTGATGAAGTATCGACCACTGAACTTGCAACGTCCACTGTAAAACTTTCATATACAGACGAGCACAAGGGATCAGGTTGATAGCTGCTGCCATGGACCCTAAGGCTCTCATGACTAATTCTGCTGAGGGTGCAGAAGACTGCAGAAGCGCTAACACAAAGTGCCACGCTGTGTAGTCTGTCCGGAGTAAAAAATGCCCTGGCCTGAAGAGAATCTATTCTCGCCCCTATGAAGTCTAACACTTGAACAGGTTGAAGGGAAGACTTCCTGAGATTTATCATGATCCCCAGCCGAGATGATATCCAGAGAAAGAAATCTCTGGCTATTAAGAGTAGATGCCTGGTGGGGTTGGTGAGGAGCCAGTCGTCCAGGTATGGGAAGACTTGAATGCTCTGAAGTCTCAGGTGGGCCGCTACAACTGCAATGACCTTGATGAACACCTTGGGGGCTGTGGTGAGACCGAAGGGTAGGACCCTGAATTGATAATGACTGGCCCCTAGCCAAAAGCGGAGGAACCTCCTGGATCGCCTGTCCATCAGGATATGGTAGTACGCATCCTTGAGGTCTATTGAGCACAACCAGTCTTCCTCCTGCAAGAAGAGCAGGACGGATTGAAGCGTGACCATCCGGAAGTTTTCCTTGGCAACGAACAGGTTCATTGCTGATAGGTCAAGAATTGGCCTTAGGTCCCCAGTCTTTTTTTGCACCAAAAAGAACCTGGAATAGATGCCTGATCCAGACTGGTCTGGGGGCATCTGCTGAATGGCTCTTCTCTAGCAGCTTTTGTATTTCCAAAGCCGCGGCCTCCCTCTGAGCGGGTGGGACATCCGGGAGGTGCCCGGTGTAAGGGGGGTTGTTTGTGAAGGGAATAGAATAGCCTCTGGATATTATTCGAAGCACCCAGCGATCTGTCGTGATGGATTCCCATTGGGCTAGGTGCATCGAAAAACATCCCCCGACTGCCTCCAGAGACGAGCAGTCAAGCAACCCCTCAGGGTTGCTGCGTGGGTCGATCTGAAAAAGGTTCCCGTGACCTGAAGTTCTTCAGCCCCCCCTCTGCCTCTGAGTCGGCGTCCACCTTGTCCCCCTCTGCCTCTGGGAGAGGAGTCCTGATCGTTCCGGGACTGCTGAGTTTTCCAGAACCACAGCTTCTTTTGCCCTCGCTGGTTCCTGGAAAAGGACCTTTGAGGGTTAGAGAAGTGGATCCCGATGGCTGACAGCGTTTTCCTGTCTTTCTCGCTCTGGACAAGCGTATCGCGGACAGTCTTCCTGAACAGGGTTGAACCGTCAAAGGGTGCATTAGCGAAGGATGCCTTGAAGGGTTCAGAGAAATCGCAAAGACGGAGCCAAGCATGACGCCTTAAGGTGATACCAGACCCACTAGCCCTAGCGGCTCCCTCGGTGGCGTGAGAGAGTAGACGTATGGACGTACTGGACATAGACCTGAGAGTGGCCATACGAGTTGAGAAGGTCTGTTTATCCTTGGCCGACAGGGACTCCGGGGGAGACTCGGCGTACTCTTTCACAAGGTCCCACTGCAGTCGAATTACGTGGGCCAAGTAATTCTGCGCCCTTACAGTAAAAAGGTAGCTGAAGCAAAAGTCTGCTTTCCAAGATGGTCCATCACCATGGACTCCTTGTCTGGGGGGTGGACGAGGAACTTCCCTGGGCGAGTTCCTTTTTTGTGGCTGCCGCGACCACCATACCATGGCATCAACCGGGGAACCTTTGCTCCAAGAAGCTCTATCTGCCAGGGGGCTCAATATTTTGTCGGGCCTTTTGGGTATTGGCTCCACAGTGTCCGGCTCCTTCCAAACTCTGGTGGTGATAAGGTCCACCAGAGGGTCGGCTGGGGAGGAGACACCCAAAAGGTAGAATGGACCTGTGTCAAACGCCTTCAGGAATACCGACTCGTCAGAGGAAGGTTTTTGGGCAGACCCCCCCCCCCTCCCAGCGAAGGATTTCCACTATGTCTCCGAAGGAGATGTCTTGGGGGGTGATTTGGGGGATCCTTCCCCTTCCTCCAAGTCGGTATCCTCAGTGAGGGACTTGGGGGAGTTCAAGTGCCTCCTTTTACACTGACATTTGTGAGTAACCTCCTCGGGTGGACTCTACGGGGAGGGCTCACAAATGGTTTTGTGTTCCTCCAGAGGAACTGGCTGGGGCACTATAGACAGGCTGTCTCTGGGGGGACTGGATGACGGAAGACAAGCCCAACTGCGAGGGGGCAGGGATGGACCCAGAGGAAAGAGTGAGGGGTCTCAATCTTTCAGAGAGAACCCTCTCCACAACATCGAACGCCGAAGGAGAACCGGCTTCCCTGAAACTGGTGGTGAGGGTAGCCATGACCCTCGGGTCTGATGAAGGGATCGGAGCCAAAGTTGGAATGTCCAGACCCAAAGGGACGGTATGCCCCATCCACATTGGAGTCGATGACGCACACATCCCCTCGGATCTGACGCCGAACTCACGGTTCAGAGAGCTCGGATCCGACAGACTCGAGGGCATGGCCGGCGTCGAGGCGAAGGTACCATCGGCGCCGACCTCCTCGGATCCACAGACTCAGAAAGCCGATGGCAGATCGTAGAAGGCACTATTAGGGCACAAAACGGAACCGAACTCCCTGCACTGGTGGTGGTGGGGCAGCAACACTCTCATCTGCAGTTGAGTTTGTAGAAACCTTCGCATCATCTGATCCATGTCTGCTTTAGAGATGCTCCGAGTCGATCTTGAGGACACCACCGACGCCGGCCGGGAGAGCCGACGCAAAGACGACCTTGAGGATGGTCTAGCCTCCTCCTCAGTCTCCAGAGAAAAACATGGTAAACGGAGCTGAGGAGAGGATGGCCTAGTAACTTTAACAGGAGACAAAATCACCTTTGCGGGAGGGGCTGTTGGATTCAACTCGGCCTGCCGCTTGAGGCCCTTCTCTCTATCTCTATCTTTTTCCTTTTCTGAATGCCACTGTCTCCCTGTGTTTGTCTTTCATTCTCTCTTTGTTGGTCTCTCTCGCCCTGTGGCAAGGTGGGAGGGTGAGTCCCAGACAGGGGAGGAGGGCCGGAAGGTTGGACAGCCACAGCCGTGGCTGGTGAAGAAGCTGTGGAAGAAGCAGAAGCTGATTCCGTGGGTAGAAGACCCACCAGAATTAACTTGTTCCTGCGATCCCGCAGGGCTCGGGGGTTGAAGGCCGCACAGATTTTGCAGCCGTATGACAAATGAGGCACCCCCAAGCAAACTACACAGAGTGTAACCGAGCTTGTGGCCACACACTATGCACTTAGAGAAAGTCGCTTTCTGACATAGTAAAAACACACACAAACACGCACACACTATGGGTGGGAAGGGGGACCTACACTGACAGAAAGTTAACAACTTTCTAACTGCAAAACGCAAATATCTAGTGAGGAAGGTAACTCGTAATGAGAGATAAACTGATAGTTATCTATAGAAATATCAAAGGGGCACACACAGACCAAAAAATTTCGAAAACCCTGACAAACTTGCCTGGAGCTCAAAAATCCTGTCCTGGCAAAGCCGCGGCAAACGAGATCTGGGGACTGGAAGGAGGTTGCAGTGTAGTATGGGTAGGGGGGAGGAGCTCGGATCTTTTTGCTTGGTATGCTGCCGGCTCGGATCCGTGTCGGATCCGAAACCCACAGGTTGCTGATCAAATGAAGTTAACTACTTCAGATGGAAGGCTAAAAAGCAAACTATGAATCCAAATTAGCTTCTTCAACTAAAGACAACCATAAGGCATTCTTTACTTACATCCATAACCTAAAAGGAAAGGGCCCAGATTTGTGCCAAATTGATAGTTAATAATACCACATATACTGAGCCCGTGGAAATAGCTAACCTGTTGGCAGACAAGTTCTGTGAAAACTTTACTCTCCTGTGCCTGCCACACATACCCCATGACATCCTGCCATCTGTATCTATAAAGAACAGGTCATAAATGCCCTCTCTAAGGTTAAAAACACAGCATCTATGGGACTCGATAACATCCCAGGCTGCGTCCTACATGGGCTCCAACACAGAATCAGCAATACCACTGGGTATTCTTCAGTTATAGCCTAAGCACCAGCTTCATCCCAGCTGAATGGAAAATGGTCACAGTTATTCCCTTGCACAAAGGTGGTGCTTCCACTGACCCTGGGAACTACAGACCTATTAGCCTGACTAGCCTTATCTGCAAGGCCATGGAGAGAATTATTAAGGACCTTATCAACAAAGATGCAGGTAACCTGCAAATGCTTGAACCTACTCAGTTGGGATTTGTCAAAGGGAGATCATGCCTGTTAAACCTGATGGACTTCTTCGAGACAGTCACCAAGGCCCTGGACGAGGGGAAATCTGTGCATACAGCCTACCTAGACTTAGCCAAAGTGTTTGACACCATCTCCCACTCAGGCATCATTGACAAACTCACCCAGCTAGGTATCAATCCTTATATCATTAGATGGGTCGCTAACTGGCGCACTGACTGAACCAATATAGTCAAATTAGGGGAATCCACCTCGAATAGCAGATCTGTAACCAGTGGTGTTCCAAATGAAGTCAACATCCTAGAAGGGGGTCTTACACAAACAAACGATTGGTGCCACAGTCATGGCTTTAAACTCAATGCAAAAAATGTATGATCATCCCTTTCGGTAAGGGCGATGTTCCTGCTAACTACCACATCAACAGCAACACCTTAAGTACACACTCAGTGGCAAAAGACCTGGGGCACACTGGTTGACAACAACCTTACATTTGACCATGTCTCCACAATGGTAAGCAGGGCATACATTACTCATCTCATACGCAAGGGCATTGCATTAGGGAAAAAAAAATTATAACCCCCCTATACTCTTCCCTCATCAGGCCAACAATTGAGTACAATGCGCCTTTTGGTATGTACTTTTCCAAGCACCTGCAGCAATTGGAGAGACCACGAATAAGACTGGCAACCAGAAGTATTACAACTAAGTCAGATCCAAAAAATAAAACATTGAAAACTTTGAAAGTCAAGAGCTCAGAAACAGAATTCAAAAGATGCATCTCCAAATGAAGTAGAGAAGCCACAAGTGACCCAAATGACCCTAGCTATACAGAGCGAGCAATTCTGTTAAATTCTGCAGATATGGAAGACTGCTGAAGAAACAAGAGAGCTATAGTAATAGTTCCTTAGTTAAACATGACTAAATCTTAAGGACTGAAAGATTAGCTGTGTAAGAACTTAGCATAACGATAAGATGTCATCCTCTTCTCTGGTGCAGTATTCTTTACATAAGGGAGATGCCTGCCAAGGCAATCCAACATCAGCCAGTACATCTAAGTCTTTTACTCCTTTAGGGTGCGTGGCACATCTGACATAGGCTACTATCAGACGTAGGCCATAAGAAAGATGTACACACGCACTATCCTCAAAACTGAAGCCCCAGGTGGAGAGAGAGTCTGAGGGTAAGAGGATCAATGTATCCAAGAATACCAGGAAGTGGGGAAGGAGGGAGGGCGGGACAGAATACTGCAACAGAGAAGAGAAGGACATCTACTTTTATGGTAAGTTCTTATACAACTAATCTATGCCCTTCTATTCATCTGTTGCAATATTCTTTACATGAGGGAGTATACAAAAGCTCATGCAGAAAGGAAGGAGAAAGTGGGTGAGGAACTCTCCAGGAAGCCCTGGCAAACCCAGGCCTGATCAGGAGATGGACTCCAGCTTATAATGTTTTATGAAGGTGTGGACAGATGTCCAAGTACCTGCTTCTAAGATGGAGTTTGTGTCCAGCCCTTTGAGGAATGCCCCCGAGGAAGACACTGCCCTTGTAAAGTGAGCTTTGACTGAGCCAGGAAGAGCTTTACCATGGTGGGCATAGCAAAAAATCAATGGATTTGGAGATCCAGTTGGAAATGGCCTGTTTGGACACAGGCAGTCCCAGAGCCCTGGGATGGAATGACTCAAACAGTTGGCCTGATTTTTTAAAAGATTTGGTCTTGTGAAGGTAAAACCTGAGTTTTCTGTGCACATCACGAGTGTGTAGGATCCTCTCACTATTGTTCTGGGGAGAGGGGAGAAAGGTGGGGAGATGAATGGCCTGGTTTAAGGATAGTTCATTAACTACCTTTGGCATGAAAGGCATTAGTTTTCTAGAAAAACCCTGTCTTTGTGCAAGGACAGGAAAGGAGGTGAAGCCTTAAGGGCTTGTGATTCTGAAACCCACCCGGCAGAGGTAATATCCACCAGGAGGACAGTTTTCTAGGTACAGTATTTGAGGGAGTTAGAAGACGCTTGTTCAAAAGTTGCTGGAGTTAGTCTCTAGCACAAAGTCAAGGTACCAGGGTGCAGTGACAGATCTCCAGGGAGGTCTAATGTGCAGGACGCCTTTAAGGAATTGTTTGGCCTCAAATCTGGAAGCTAGGGGTGGTGAAAGTGGCAAACAAGCAGAGATATCTGACAAATGTGCTTTTACGGAGGAATAAACTAAGCCTGCATTAAGCAATTCGTACAGATATGACAGAACCACAGGGCGATCCAGCATAAGTGGGTCCAGGTTTCTGGCAAGATACCAAAGAGAAAATCTCTTCCATTTGGAGAGGTAAGATTTTCTAGTATTACATTTCCTGGCCTCCTGCAGGACTTGAAGCACATCCTCAGAATAAAGGTGTCTGAAAGGAATCAGGGCTCTAACACTCACAGGGTCAGTTGAAGGGTCTCTAACTGTGGATGAATGACTGAGACCTTGTTCTGTGCGAGTAGGCTGTGAGGTAAATTGTGTTGACTGCCCTTGGCTAAATGAAGGGGAAGGGGGTACCAGTGCTGTCTTGGCCAATAGGGAGTCACCAGCAAGATTTCTGGTTTGTCCTATTGAATTTTCAGCAGAACTTTCAGAATGTGTGGAAGGGGGTAATACATACAGGAATTTCCCCTTCCAAGAGGTTCATAGAGCATCCACTTTCCATGTCTGGTTCTCTGGCATAAAATTTTGGAAGTTGTTTGTTCAGGGGGGGGGGGGGGGCAAACAAATCTATTTGTGGAATACCCCACTGGTAGACAATGTCCAGGAACACATCCCTGTGAAGCATCCATTCATGAGCCTGTGTTCTGGATCTGTTCAGTGTGTTTCCCACACAGTTCTGAATGGAAGATGTAAACCATCTGAAGGGATATTTCTAGTAGGCAGGCTAGGCCTGTAAGGCTAGTCTGCAAAGGATGTTGACATACCACAGGACCGTCATATTGTCTGTGTGGATACAAAACCTTCCTGGTCTCAGAATGGATTGGAAGGACTAAAGGGCAAGGATTAATGCCATCATTTCCCTTACATTTATGTGGTCTTTTCTCAGAGGATGTTCACTGACTTTGGACTGTGTGATTGTCCAGAGCTGCTTCCCAACCTGCATCTGTTGCATCTGTGTACAGTACTTGAGTTGGGGGCAGTGGGTGAATGGGAAGACCTGGATTAATGGACATGTGTTATCCACCACTGGTGCTGCTTCTTGAGGCAGGGTAGAAGTGGCATTTGAAATTCCAGAGGGTGGGCATGTTGTGACCACATTGACTTTAGAAACCAGTGGAATTTCCTCATGTGTAGCCTTGTCAGAGGAAGCACAGGGATGGTGAAGGCCATCAAGCCCAAGACTTGCAGACAGGAGACTGTAGGGGAGAATCGCTGAGAAAATGAGAGAAATTTCCTGGGCCTTCGTGAGTGGAAGAGGCACCCCCAATTTTCCTGGTTTGAAACCTGCACCCCAGAAAGTCATGGTCTTGGGATGGGGAGAGTGAAGATTTTTTGAAGTTTATGGTGAATCCCAGGCTTTGTAAAATGGCTACTATTGACTGGAGGTTTTGTTCAGTTCCACTTGGGATTTGGATTGAATCAAAAGGTCATCTAGTTAGGGGAAGATCTGAATACCTTGGAGTCTGCAAAAGGTGACCACTGGTGCTGGGTATTTGCGTTTATATCACGTTATCGAAAGCTGAAAATAGCGAACGCTATTTCATCGGCCCCAAAACAACTAAACATGAAAATATCGAACATTCAGAACAGAAAATTTTTTCCCAGGGAAAAAATTTGCTGCTCCCAAACACACACACACAACACAAGCACATCAAACAAACAGCAACCACACACATACACTTAAATTCCTACATCTAACACTACACTAAACTAAATATACACTACTATCTACCCACTTACCTTAACCCAAACCCTAACCCTAAAGTCTGTCACTATCGCACACACGCTTAACCTGTGCCCTAACCCTAACTCACTTAACCGGCCCCTAACCCTAACGTACAAACAATCGCACACTTACCTGAACCCAATCCGTAACTTTCCACCACAGCACTAAGAATAGCGAAGCCACAGAAACAGCCAACCGGATTCTTTCCAGAGGAAGAATTCGCTGTTCTGCAGCTTCGCTATTCTTAGCATTGTCTGAATAGTGTTTGATATCAGAATATTTGAAGTTTTAATACTTCGATGTTCTGATATAGACCCGGGTATTTTGTGAAGACTCTCGGGGCAGTGGAAAGCCCAAAAGGCAAGGCCAGGAACTGAAAAAGCCAGGATCCTACAGAGAGGTATAGGAATTTCCTGCATCTGGAGTGAATGGGGATATGGAGGTAAGTATCCATGATGTCTATGGATGTGAGGAAGGCCTGAGGCAGGATGACAGGGAAGAGTGTTTGGAGAGAAAGCATTCTGAAGGAGGGAACTTTTAGAAAGTCATTCAGATATCAGAGGTCTAGGATGGGTCTCCAAGGACCTTCCTTCCTGGGAACTAGGAATAAGCATGAACAAATGCCTTTTCCCTTCTTGAGCTGGGGGCAAAGGTTGAATTGTGTCCTGCTTTAGCAGGATTGGCAGAACTGGGGGAGAAAGAGGTTCCTGTTCTTTTGGAGGTTGGGGGATACCCCTGAAGTGGGGCACTGTGTGCCATACCATGAAGTGTCCCTCTCTTTATGATGCTTAGGACCCAAGAGTCTTGAGTGAAAAATTCCCAGGTTGGGGGAGGGAAATGCCTCTGAGGAGTCATGAGGAAGAGACCATCCTATCAGGAAAGGGCTATTTAGCCAATTGGGAAGATGATGGTGTAGAGAAAAACTGGTATGTCTTCTTGGATCCTTTTTGGGGGTTTGATGGGCAGGGGAGATTGCCTGCGTATAAAGACCCATTTTCCAGGCTAGTTCCTGTGGAATTTAGACACGGGAGAGACCAACATGTGTTTAAGGTCTTTTAGTTCCATGCTCTTTTCTTGTAGGGATTTGAATAATTCTGCAGTGTGTTTGCCCAAAAAAGAGGAGTTGTCCAAGGGAGCATCCATTAATTTTGCCTTTATGTCTTCAGGGAGAGGCTGAAGCCTTAGCCAGGCAAATCATCTTACGACAGAGGAAGAAGCTGCAGCTCATGAGGTGGCCTCTACTGCATCATAGCTGCATTTAACTGAATGTTTGGCTACCTGAGAGGATGCAGCAATAAGAGAGGATGCCAAGGCTTTGTACTCAGAGTCTGGCATATATGACATTAAATTGGAAATCTGCGAGAGGAGTTCCAAATTGTACTTAGTCATATGGGTCTGGTATTTCAGTGCTCTGAATGCTAAGGTGGCGGAGGTATAAATTTTCTTCCCCAGCCTCTATAACTGTCTACTATCCTTGTCTGAAGGGAGGAGGGAACTAGAAGAAAGTGACCTGGAGCCTGGAGGCCTTATTAGAGCCTAATGAAATCACAGAGGGGTCTGCCACAGGGGTCTTGAAAAGGAAAATGCAGTCCTTGGGTACTTTATAGTACCTGTCAAGCTTTTTCGGAGCCGGAGGCCGACAGTCAGGGTGAGTGGAAGTGGATGCAAAAGGCTAGTATGACAGGAGTAATCGCAGGAGGACTAGGAGACTATACATAGAAAAGGTCATAACGTTTTTGGACCTCAGACATTTCTGTACTGTCCCACTTAAAATGATCTTGCATCCTAGAAATGGTCTCCCCAAAGGAAATTTCCTCCATAGGGGATTCTGTTCCATTTGAATCTTCTTCAGGGAAAGCACAGTCCAAGGGTGAGGGGATTTGGGATGAGTAGCCCAGTGAATCACTGTGCTCATCAGATGAGGAATCCTCCTCTGAAGTGGCTTGTGGCCTGGATCTTTTCTGAGGGGATGTAGGCCAGGCCAGAGGGGAAATTGGCTGACCTGAGGGAGGCCTTAGCGACATGAAGGCCTTAAAAAGGCCTTGTGTGAAATTCTGCCATTCCTTCTGAGGGTCTGGAGGTGGAGAAACATGTTTTTTTTTTTTTTCCTTTGGAGAGGTATCCATTAGATGCAAAGGAGAAGGGCTGGACGTAGGCCTACACTTGACTAGGTCCGAATCAACATCCTCTCTCACCACGATCTGGGTTACTCCTCTGAGGCCCTTCAGACACGATGAGCCTAGGTTCCCCTGGACATTGGAAGTTTATGTCTGTGAGGCCTCTCCGAGCATGCAAGCATCCAGCACCAGGGCATCCTGCAAAATGGGCTCGGCCTGTTGATCATGATCCGTGACAGAGCGGGTAACCAAGCTCTCATGTGCTTCAGGAGAGAAGTCCGTATTGAGAGGCGCAGCTTCAGCTTTGGGCCTAGGTTTTTTGGCCTTACACTTAATAGGCTCTGTTGTTGGGTTCAAAGAACTTTCCATCGCACTTTTAGCTAAAACATTTAAGGAGTTGATTTTCCAAGTAGATAGTGAGGGACGATAACTAACTACGGAGGGTCTTGGCACAAAAGACTGACAAACTGAACAATTTTTATGGTCATGTTGGGATCCGAGACAGAAAAAGCACTGGGAATGACTATCTTATGTGGAATCAGTCTTCCACAGTCGTACTTCCCTTTCCTGGATGACATTAACCTCAATCAAAAACAAGCCAGTAGCAAAAGACAAAAAAGGAATCCCCAATGGGGCATTTATCTTTATAGAAGCAAATGATTCCGGCAGCAGAGCGACATCTGGGACTGGCGATCCAACTGGTGGCAAAGAAGTTCTGAGGTTGCGTGCTTATGTCTCTCTTATGGCCTACGTCTGATAGTGGCCTACGTCAGACATACCATGCACCCTAACATAGTAAAAGATTTTGATATACTGGCTGACACTGGGTCGCCTTGGCAGGCAACCCCCTCATGTAAAGAATACCGCAACAGATGAATAGAAGGACATGTTAAACTAAAAATGTTTTTGAACTGGTAAACAAATCTAGATTATGGTATAAACAGCCATTAAATGCCTAGTCTATAGTATGAAGATTATTTTACAGTGGATCAGTATAACCTGAAGCACACTAACTCATACTGACATATGCATGCACAGACAAGAAAGGCAGGCAGACGCACATATGCGAGGAGGAATTCACTTCAGAAGACTGAAAGCCCAAAATTTTGAATTTCAAAAGAGTGAGACCATAATCTTTAAAGTTCAAAAAAGAAAACTCAAAATACTGAATCTCAGAATACTGAAAACACACAGGATACCAACACTTAAGATACTCCAGCACAACTACATACAGAAACAAAAGATACTGTTTCCCACTTCTCGAAGTATAAGTGGGGGGTAGCCCCCCTGCTACTTAAATATATCAACTCCGAGATTGCACTCCACAGAACAAAATGGCAAACATACCATTACATGCTTCATGACTGCCTGTTGCAACCTTAGTCATGTTCCCTTCTAACTTGCTATACTACAACATAACTCATGTTAGTGTAGTGAAGTGCGATGTCCGAGTTGATATATTTAAGTAACAGGGGTCGCAGCCCCCTACATGGTGGGTGCAGGGGGGCTTGTCCCTCCCTGCTTATACTTGGAGAAATGTAATATGGTTTGCCTTGTATTTCTTTTTGTATCGACTTCTACTGTAATATAGTAAGTGTTGGTATCCTGTGTGTTTTCAGTATTCTGATATTCAGCATTTTGAGTTTTTAGTCTTTCAAACTTTCAAGATTTTAGTCTCAGTCTTTTGAAATTCAAGATTTTGGGCTTTCAGACTTAAGAAGTGAATCCACGAGGAGATGTCACATATGGGTACACAGCATCAATGCTAATAAGGTACATATAGTGATTTGCATGTCTTATGGTGTACAGGTTGTTGTTGTGTCTTTTAGCTTTTCCCGGTTAGGGGTCGCCACAGTGGAACTCCCATCCGCTAATTACTGGCAGTAGATTTTTACATGCCGAGTTGCCGGCCCTGACGCACAACCTTCAACGAAGATACGCCCATTCACGCACTAGCTGAGAATCGAACAGGAAAACGCCTTACTGTGAGGTGACAATGCTACCGCAGCACCACCAATGCAGTCATGTTCTATAGAATTCAGATGGAATATCAAATGCACCGCTGATTGCTAAACTACAACTATTAGGTTTGTGTATATTATCTATTAAATTTCCTCACATGGCAAAATATAGGGCTTCTGGGTCTGTCTTATCTGGGGAACAGACAAAACTTAAGAACCACCTTCCTTCTTATTTTGACATGGGTATTCTCCACTGTTGGGGAGACTAGCATATTGTTGACCTGGTGTATAAAGACATTAATGACCCCGAACTCAGTTTTGTTTACCACACTTTCAAACTTCCTCACCCAACAGTCTATGGTCAACTTAAACTACAGTGATTAAAAAGGGACAGTATTCCTCCTTGCTGGTGGGAGGAAAGAAGAATGGTTAAAGTCAAAACCAGGAATTACCCTCATGACTGGATAGGCGACTACTGCCCCAGTCCTGGTCCGACTGCCACTCTAGCTGTGTGACTTCTCCACTGGTATTTCTCACATGAATTACTTTTTTTTATTTGAACTGTCTAGAAACATTTCAAAGGTACTCTGGAAATGCAGAAATAAAAGGATAATTTTTGCACTGTCTGTACAGTCCTTTTCCCTCCAGTTTCTTGAAAGCTTCCTGTAAGGGAAGTCCAGAGGGCAATTACTTGTCTTAAGGGCATATTTTGTATGTACTTTTTATGCCCTCAGTCAAGGGGTGAATCTTTTACTCATGCATGCCGTCTGATATCCCAGCATCACATATGTCATTCAGACTGCAGCCACATTTAACAGCATATTAAGGGATGCATCAAAGACTTCTTCCATCGCTTTACAATTATAATGCTTCCACGATAATGAAGCAAGTGGGACTGACAATTAGCAGTTTGTTTTTCCTACAGTGGCTGAACTATAAACTTTCTTACCAAATCTATCCAACATATGGCCTTGCTTTGACTTTTAGCAGGATCAGCTGGTGGATTTTTGCATTAACATTTAAGTTTCTGCTTCACCTAATAGAAATGATCAAGCACTCTTGATATCAGTGGCAAAGCTCCTTCAAAGGCATCATTGGATGCCTATACCACTGGAGAAATTGTAGCCAGTTTGATCTCTTGAATTCCCAACTGTCCAAGTAACATACATGAAAATGCAGACAATTCCTTGCTCTCATTTAAAATGCAACATATAAATTTAAAGATTCCTCAAAGGTAATTTTCTCCAGGGTGAGGGTTGAGTATAGACATGGCTAAGTCATTGTCTTTGCCTACATGCAAGCCTGCTGAAAGTTCAGGGAATGATGCCTCTTTTATTCTCTTTAAGGAAGCTACCATGGAAGTAGAAGGATCATCAATAGAAGGAACAGTCGCCCTCTTGTCATGCTGACACATGATGCTCAGTGAAATGTTTACCAAAAACAGAGGCGCAAGGCAACAATTGCTGATATGGATGTCACAAATGCCAGGCCTATGAAGTACAACTTGGTCTGTTGAGCATATAAGGTTTCCTTGGTAAAAAAAAAAAAAAAAAAAAAAAAAAAAAAAAGGAAAAGTTGATTCTACCCCAGAGCCAACAGACTCCTGAATACAAAAAGTCAGAAAATCTTTCAAGGCAGAGTGTTGTCTCAAGAGCACAAATACATGTCAGCTATTTACAGATGCCTGGGATCCTGTGCTTATCTGTGATGCAGCACTGATTAAAGAGGCCCAATGTGAATGAAACACCTCGGCCTCGGAGGTCATTAACAGCTGGAGACCCACACCCTCAGACCTTCAGGGAACTGAAGGATCATAAAGGCGTCATACTCTCTCTCTGCCAGCAGAAGCTGATGACAACTCTGGCCTTCTTAGGGGTATTGGAATCCTTGCATACTAAAGCTGAAGATGACTCAACTTGATTCTGCAGCTGCTGATCCATGTCCTAAAGTGAAAAGATTTTATGCTGTAAATATGGTGATCAACAATTGTGTTCTCTGCAAAGCAGTCTTTTTAATGAAAGCAGCACATAACGTGTACTCAGGCATATTAAGTAGCTGAGTTTAAAGGGGTCAGGTTTATTAGTCAACTTCTATGCCCCAGTAACTGTGTGACTGCCTTTTTTTGTTTAACAAAGGAAATTATTGCAACAACGTTGTGCATTTGTGCTGGAAGTAATTCCACATAGTTGGCACATCTTTCTTCTCCACAGCTGGGCAAATATTGAGTCAATAAGGGAATGTGACTGGGGAGGGTGATAGCCCTGTAACATATCACTTATTTCATCATCCTGAAGTTTCCATCAGTCTGCTTTGTATGGTTGAAACTTCAGTGAAATGAAACTTCATTAAACCATAGAGGAAACTTATTTGAAGACCAAAGGCAGAACAGGCATAGAAGGTGAAAATATTTCAGTAATATCTGTTGGCTACAAGCACACTTGCTGGTGACCTTTTCTAGGGACTATATTATTCTTGGAAAGATATCCAAATCACAGATAAAAAAGGCAAGTAAGCAATTCATCACTTTTCTAAATGCAAAAAAAGTTGTCCAAAAAGGGTAATTACTATAGTTTTGGAGACTACCTGAACAGTACCAAGGAACAGACTTTTAAACACTTTCTGCACCAACAAACAAATGAACATGATATGATGCAGCTGCCTCTCCTCTTTATACCGTCTCCCCAACTGAATTATATGTTGTCGAAAAGGTATCCTCTGTGTAGGGATTTTTGAAAGCTAAGGAAGAGGGTCTGTGTGATAGTATGACTGCCTAGGGCACAATTCCCACATACTATGACTTACAATACAGCAAGTGATCCCTACTATGAGCAGATGAACATACAATGATTCAAGTTTTTTCTATCAGTGTAAATAGAATACTAAGTCATTCACACCAAAAACAAGAGAAAAGCAAACATATGAAAGAGCAAGTTTCATAAAACAGTTATAAATTCAGCAACAAATGTTAGAAAAAAAATTAACACAAACCTGAAAGCCCAGTTCTTTCATTAGTAATTGACTGGCCAAGCACTGACTGAGATTCTGGGACAGCTGTCACTTGCCTGATGGAAGAAAACCAAAAAGGAAAAATGTGATATTGAACATTTTTACAGAAAGGTAATTTTCAATTTCTTTCCAAGGCATAATTATAATTACAGACCACTAAAGAAGTGTGAAATCAAAAACAACAATCTGATGGGTAAACTGCTGTTAAGTAAACAAAATGGCCACGAGGCACTGGGTATAAAATTAAAAGTTGAAATGAACACCAATACCAAGTTGCAAGATGCCCTCAAGAATGTCTCTAAAGTTAGAAATAATGCTTTTGCGCCCAACACTGCCGCACTTCAGAATTTTACTTACCTTCCTGAAGAAACTCTGGAGTCAGAATAACAAACTTCTAGAGTGCAAAAATCAGTAAGTGCATATGAATATGTGTGAGGTGGCGGTGGGGGGTTTCAAAGTTTTTTCCCCTTTTACAGTAAACTAAAACCTTACAGGGACATAGTGTAGGTGTTAGAAGATTGGACTTCAATAAACAAATAGTCATATTTCCATTATATCTACATATGAGGCAAAGTACAGGACAGTACCGTTCTAGTGCTGCTTTGGTCAGTATTAATAGTGCAGCATGACTGGGGCAGAATATGAGACAATTTGATTATCTAGGCTTTTCTAGAAAGTGGCAAGAGTGTTAGTGTCTTGATCATAACATCTAAAAATTCATTTAATCTAAACTCATTTCATCGAATAGTGTAGAAGTCTATAGTAATTATTTGATGGTGTCACTTTTTATCATAGGAATTATCATGGAAGTGAGTCTAGCTGAGTGTGTGTGGACTGCAAAGGTACCAGGGCAAAGACGCTGCTGCACTTGTTGTTTAGAGGAGAAGCAAGAAGATCGCAGCAAGGCTGGTCCCATTGATGGAAAATTATTTCTGTCTTTTTTTGTTGGGGGACCACTCATGAGGTAGTAGAATGGACCTGCTGAGCTTCTCTGCCATCACGCTGGACTTCCCCAGGGTGTGCGTTGCTATCAGAAAGTGGTTGGAAGAGATCGCCTATGGCCATACTCTGAGGGCTTCTTGGCCCAAGGGATATGACCTGGTTTCTCCTTGTTTAAGTATCAGACTACCAACATATCGTCCACTTGAATCACAACTGTCCCTGAAGGGAGAAAGTCTTGGAATGCTTGCAAAGCTAACAACACCGTTCTCATTTCTAGGACGTTGATATGCATGTTGGCCTCTTCAGGACACCAAGTGCCTTGGATTGTTTTCCCCAGAAGTGTCCCTCCCACCCAATCTGGGATATGACCATGGTCACTATGGCCTTGGGCTGAGGGAGAATGAAAGGACAGCCTTGAAGGACTTGATCTGATCGAATCCACCACCAAAGATATGTTTTGCATGCTTGAGTGATTTTTATTTGGACTAACGTGTTGATAAAGAATCGACCATTGAGTTGCTAGCATCCACTGAAGAATCCTCATGTGGAATCTTGCTACAGGAACTAAAACTATGGCTGCTGACATTGATCCTAGGGCTTGTAGAATCAATTGTGCTGAAACTGTTATACTGTGACTTATCTTTTTGACCAGAAATCTGATACTCTATGCTCTTTTGTAAAAGGAAGGGAAGCTGTTACTGATACAGTGTTGAAAACTGTTCTTATAAACTCCAGTACCTGAGAAGATTCTAAGATTTGCTGCAATTTACAGTACTTTCTAAAAGGAAGCACATTTGGAGTACCTGATCTTTCCCTCTTATAAGCAGATACC
This sequence comes from Protopterus annectens, assembly GCF_019279795.1. NCBI lineage: Eukaryota > Metazoa > Chordata > Ceratodontiformes > Protopteridae > Protopterus > Protopterus annectens. The sequence goes on along the minus strand of NC_056741.1, from coordinate 1,347,471,290 downwards.
TGGTTGGGGTGGTAATGAGCCAGTTGTCCATGTACTGAAACACCCAAAATCCCTGACTCTCAAGTCAGCTGCTACCACTGCCATGCATATGGTGAACACCCTGGGGGCTGTAGTGAGGCCAAAGGGCAGAGCTCTGAACTAGTAATGAGTGGCTCCCAGCTGGTAGTGTAAGTAACCTCTGGACTGTCTGTTCATGTTTTTGTGACAGTACGCATCTTAAAGGTCTATTGAGCACAACCAATTGTCCTTGCCCAAAAAGGGCAACATACACTGAACTGGGACCATCCAAAATTGTGCGCGTCAAACTGATTTGTTCAAGTTGCTGAGATCCAAAATTAGTCTCCAGTTGTTTTATATGGCAGTAAAAAAAAAGAATCTTGAGTAAGTTCCAGATTCTATCTGGTCTGGTGGGATCTCTTGGATGACTATTTTCTTCTAGCAGCTTTTGTATTTCTAGCGCTGCTGTTTTCCTCTGACTGGGTGGAACATGTGGGAAACTTGCATGAGGATGGAGGTGGAAGGGAAAAGGGAATTATATAACCTCTCTGGAAACAATCTTCTGCACCAATTAATCTTTTGTGATGTCTAGCCAGGTTTTCTGGTGCAGAGATAAATAACCCCCGATTGCCTCCAGAGGGGGACAATCGGGTCTCCCTTCAGAAGCACTAGTAGGGTCTGTCTGAGAAAGAATCACTGGACCCATGGTTCTGTGGGCCACCCCTTCCATTTGAGTGGCATCTTCCGCTTCAGTTCCTCCTCTGCTTCTGGGGGAACTATCTCCATGTGGATCCTGGAAAGGACCCCAGATTTTTTTAACCACATTTTTCGACCTCCCCACTGGTTCGTACAGAAGGTCCTCTGAGGGGTTGAAAAACGTACTCCCACTGCAGAGAGGGATTTCCCATTCTGTTTGCACCTGGAGAGCGTGTCTTTCACTCTGGGGCCAAATAAGGAGGTTCCATCAAAAGGAGCACTGACAAAAGAGGACTTGAAGGGCTACACAAAGTCACAGAAGCGCATCCAGGCATTTTTTCCTAATGAAAATGTCTGAAACTGCTAGCCTTAAAGTACCCTCAGCTGCATGAAAGGCAAGCCTCATGGACAAATTTGAGATGGACTGAAGGGTTGCCAACTGTGAAGTCACAGTTCCTTAATCAAGTCCGTCTGAAGTCTTGTAAAGTGTGCTGGGTAGTTCAGCGACCTGAGGGCAAAAGTCGCTTAAGCATAGACATGCTTCTCAAATCTGTCCAAAGTCCTAGACTCCCTTTTAGGGAGGTGGACAGTGGAATTCTGTAACGCAAGTTTCTTCTTAGTGGCTGCTGCCATGACCATCCATAGGTACTCCCTCGCTCCAAAACTCCATTCCTGCAGGTGGTGACAGAATCTGATCCTGTCTCTTGGGGACAGGTTCAACAGAGTCAGGCTCCTTTCACACCCGCTTAGAGATCAAATCAATGAGCTCATCAGCAGGCAGAGTTACCTAGGGAATAGATGGGCCAGATCCAAATGTCTCAAGGAATATGGCTTCCTCCAGAGAAGGACTACCGGAGAACCAACCACTCTCTGCTTAAGATCTCTAGGATGTCTCTGAATGAGGCGTCTTTGGGGTGTGATGTTGGGGATCTTTCCCCTTTGTCAAAATCAGTATCTTCAGTGATAGAACTCCTGTGGGAAATCTTGAGCGTTTCCTCTTGCACTTCCTCTTCCTAGGGACGTCTTCGGCAGGATGCTCCAGTGAAGTATCAGAAGAGATCATAAAACCCTACTGGATAACCTGGAGACTTTGAGCGGGCTGTCTCTATAGTGTAAAATGATGTGACTCAAGATACACAGACTTCTGGGATCCAGATGGAAGATCTAAGAAGACAGGGTCCATCCGTTGTGTCAGAGACGAAAACTCTCTTCACTAACTCAAAGGTAGATCTCTTTGGGGAGAAGGAAAACAAAGAATCCAAGAAGCCAGGCTTTTGGCCCACTGCTTCTCTCTGCCCCAGTGGCAATCTCCCAGAGGCAGAAGTTGGAGCCAAGCTGTTCAATGCCAAGGCTCCGAGGGGCAGAGACGACTCTGAAAACTTTGGCATTTACTAACACCTCGGGCCCGACAGGGGCATTTCGGTTCCAAGAAAAAGCCAGATCCAAAGATGTTGGAGCAGGTGCACTCACAGACAACTTCAGATCTGAAGACACAATTATCTTTGATGAGAAATCAGATGGTCACAGATAGCTCTGAAACTACTGGTCGGGTCAGATAAAGAGCCCCCATATGCAGTGTGGTAGACGGATGGGCTTCCTGACCCAAATGGGTAGGAGCCGGGAGAACATCCACCTGTATCTGCACTGAGAGGAATTTTCTCATCATTCTGTCCACGTAGTCTTCTGTCAAACTTCAGGAAGAATGAGAAAAAGCAAGGGAAGGTGACTTGCATCTCTCTAACATGGGAGGAGGCACTCTTGAAGATACTGGATCTAAAGAAGGTACACAATCCTAGGCAAAATTCTTGGATTGGAAGAGTTAGGCTCCAAGGACTTTTTGGTCGGATCCATTGGAGGTTGGACTGGTTTTGACTTCGGTTCAGAATTGAGCTTCTTTTTGGGAAGCTCAGAAGATGGAGCCAATGATGCAGAAGGCCTCTGAGATCTGGTTGAAGGCTCCTTAGATTTAGATTTGGGGGACTGACCCCAAAATAGCTTCATCAAAAGAGGAAGGAAGTAACCCTTTCAATACTAATTTGTGCTTCCTGTCCTCTACTGCTCATGGACTGAAATTTTTACAAATGTTGCAGTCACTCTGGAGGTGATCCAAACAGTATACTCAAGTTATGGGTGCTGGATAAGGGTAATTTGTGCCCACACTTCTGACACTTCTTGGAACCAGAAGTTGCTTTATTAGACATACTAAAAACAGTAAGGGAAGTTTTTTTTTTGTTTCTATATATCAAAGTATACAGAGAGAGATAAAAGGGGAAAAAAAAAGATAAGGATACCAGCTATGGACTACAGAACGAACTGGCACCCCACCTAAGTACCATGTTCAATCATAGCCTCACCTCAGGCTATGTGCCCACTGAATTGTGCACAGCGACAGTTATCCCACTCCACAAAGGGGGAGCCACCACAGACCCCAGAAACTACCGCCCCATTAGCCTAACGAGCCTGGTCTGCAAGGCTATGGAGTGTATCATCATGGAACTTATAAACAATGACATTGGTAATCTCCAAACTCAGGACCCCACCCAGTTCGGGTTTGTAAAAGGCAGATCATGTCTCCTAAACCTGATAGACTTCTCTGAAGCAGTCACCAAAGCCGTAGATGAGGGTAAGGTGGTTCACACAGCCTATCTAGATCTCGCCAAGGCTTTTGACACCATCCCCCACTCTGGAATTATAGATAAACTCACTAAACTAGGTATAAATCCCTATGCCACAAGATGGGTTGCCAACTGGCTCACTGACAGAACCCACACTGTGAAAGTAGCTGACTCCAAATCCAGCTTCAGACCAGTGACAAGTGGAGTACCACAGGGTTCAGTCCTGGGTCCTCTCCTGTTTGGTATCTACTGCTCTGAAGTACAAGCCAACACAGAAGGTCTTTGGCTAACGGAGTTCGCAGATGACTGCAAACTAGGAGCCATAATCAAAACTCCAAAAGATGTGGACATCCTACAAAAGGGCCTTGCTGAGACAGATGCCTGGTGTCAAAGCCATGGCCTCAAGCTCAATGCCAAAAAGTGCATCGTCATTCCTTTTATTAAAAACTCAGTACCCATGAACTACCACATAGATGGTAGTCTACTTAACACCGAAAGTGTGATAAGAGACCTTAGGACACAAGTGGACAGTAGTCTCTCCTTTGATAATCACATTGCCACAGTAGTCAGGAAATCCTTCTATGTGGCACACCTCATCACAAAAGGTTTCTCATCCAGGAAAAAAGAGGTCATTGTTCCCCTCTACTCGTTACTCATTAGACCCATTATAGAGTACAATGCCCCTTTTGGTATGTACCTCACAAGACATCTACAACAACTGGAAAGGCCACAGAAATACCTCACAAAGAGGATTACCAGCCTCAAAGAGATGCACTATGCAGACCGTCTCAAAAAACTGCAGCTTTACTCCGTTGCATATCGCCTACTCAGAGGCGATCTCTGCCTAACACACAAAGCTATGTCAAACCCAGAGCTTTTAGACATGCTCCACTTAAAGAAATCCCAATCCCTACGAGCTACACGCTCTAGGGACCTAAACCTCGTCACCACAATAAACAGAACATGCTGGAGGGATAGATTCCTGCCCCAGAGACTTCCCATACTCTGGAACAAACTACCTATCTACATCAAACAAAGCTCCTCATTAGCACTGTTCAAGAAAAATTTTGATGATTGGATGGGAGATAGGAAATTCACCCCGGGGATCACTTCTGTTGCTCTGCTCGACAGTGGCACAGGAAAATAATTTTCTTGGGTGGCGAAAGCCAGGGAACCTTTGGCTAGGCTTATATAGGCCCCAGGGCCAATAGCCTAGTACCTACCTATCAACCTATGAATACACGAAAGTGTAATAAGGTGAAAGATATGAACCTATGAATACACGAAAGTGTAATAAGGTGAAAGAGAGAAATTTAACAGACACCAAATGATGGCAAAATAGAACTTCATTAAGTGTAAAGGGAAGGGAGAAAGCTAAATATTAAATTTAAATATAAATTATTTATCACAAGAAGTAAAAACTCAAAAGCTCATGGTTAACCATGTCTATTCACAAAAGTTGCAAAATGAGATCTGAGGTATGTTAAGGTTTGATGCATTGTGAGTAAGGAAGATGCTCGAGAGCTTTATGGTCATCACAATTTATAGTAATGGTCGAGATGGATCTGAAGATCGAATCCAAACCCAACTGTTGATGAATGAATGAAAACTGACATCATCAGATGTATAATACTTGTTTTGAGCAGAAAGTTCTAGCATGGAATTTGCAATTCATGCCTAAATATAGAGCATCATAAACAAGTAGTCAGGAGATCAGTTAGCAAAACTAATACTGTAGTGTTAATTTCAAATTGGTCAGTGGCTGTAATGATTGTTAAAATAATGCTGCTTTTACTGAAAAAAAAAAGTATAAAGAATGAATTTCTGTATTTCGAGGAAGTAGGACCTTGACCTCTCCAGTCTCCCATATACATGTTTCTCTGTGTAATAAAGTACAGTTTTGTACCTACCATAAATGTAGATGTTCGAGTGTTCACTCTGATAAAGTCATCATACTTGGGTTATCCTGTCGTCAGGCGGTCCTGCAGTCGGCCGGAATTCCAAAGTCTTGGTCCGGTGTCGGTTGCTGTCGCTTCTTCCCTGAAGTCAGTGCGCCAGGGGTATATATATATTGCATCCAACGCCATTTTCTTCAGTTTTTCTTGCCCCAGATGTCAGGTGCCCCCAAAAGGGTGGTCAGTAATTAGTACCAAATTAAGCAATTTTTGCACAAACACAAAATCCCTCCAGCTACAAGCAAATACATCAGGAAGGTATTGTAGAGATTTAGCCAGTTAGATCAGAGGGGGTGGAGGGAGGGTAACCTGGACTGCAGCAGGGTGAACACTCAAACATCTACATTTATGGTAGGTACAAAACTGTACTATGTTCATCGTGTTACCCTGCTGCAGTCATCACACTTGGGTAGAATCCCAAAGCTAAGGATGGGTGGAGGAGTCATAGAGGGCTAGAGGAGGCTAGAAGGCCCTGCAAGACTGCAGTGGCGAAGCCAGCTCTAGTCTTAGAGTAAAGTGGTAAGTGATAGTGTTTGGTAAAGGTGTGTACTGAACTCCAAGTTGCAGCTTCCAAAATCTCATTGGTTGGAACCCCCCTGAGGAAGGCTGTAGATGTAGCTGTTGCCCTGGTAGAGTGGGGCCTAATGGTAGCAGGAACTGGTTTTCCATGATGGGTACAGCAAAAACGAATGCAATGTCCTATCCATTTGGAAATGGTTTGTTTTGATATAGCCTTCCCTTGTGAAGCTGTAACATAGGATACAAAGAGCTGGTCAGATTTTCTGAAAACCTTAGTTTTATCCAAGTAGTAGCGAAGTTGCCTATGAATGTCCAAGGAATGCAGGAGTCTTTCTCCTTTGTTCTGTGGATTTGGGAAGAAGGTGGGTAAGTGGATAGTTTGATTTAAAGCCACACTGGAAACCACCTTAGGCATGAAGGAAGGATTAGTTCGTAGAGAAACTCTGTCTTGATGGAAAATGAGGAAAGGTTCCACTGCCATTAGTGCCTGCAGCTCTGAGACTCTTCTAGCTGAAGTTATTGCTAACAGCAGGGCAGTTTTCCATGATAGAAACTGTAGATCTGCAGAGACAGCTGGTTCAAAGGGAGGTAGCGTAAGTTTTTCCAGAACAAAATTGAGGTCCCATGTTGGTGTAGGTGCTCTCCTGGGGGGCCTAATGTTTTTTGCCCCTCTGAGGAACTGCCTTAGAAGTGGATGTAAAAATAAGGGTGGATCCGTGTTGTGGTGGGCTGAAATAGCTGATGCATGGATTTTAATGGAAGAAAAAGAAAGTCCTTTGTGCAACATCTCAGTTAAATACTGTTGGAATCTGAGGCATGTGAGGCTGAAGTGTGTTTTGGCCTTTAGCTTGGTTCCAGGCGCAAAACCTTTTCCATTTGTCCGAGTAGGCCTTCCTGGTGCTGGGCCTCCTAGCTTCCAGAATAACATCCATAACTGCCTGGGAAAGAGGAGCTGGCTGGATGGTTAGGTGATTTGCCATGCAGCCAGATTTAAGGTTTTGAGCTGGCTGTGAAGAATCCGATTGTTTTGCTGTGTGAGCAAATGGGCAATTTGTGGTAAAATCCAAGGTGGGCCCTGGGCCATATTCATCAATAGTGGGTACCAGTGCTGACGTGGCCAGTCTGGGGCTATGAGTATCAGTCGTGGTCTCTCCTTTCTGACTTTTAGAAAAACCTTTGTGAGGAGAGGCAATGGAGGGAAGGCATATACTGTCAGGTTTTTCCAACTGAATGAGAGTGCGTCCACTTTCCAAGCTTGATGGTGAAGTGTCCTTGTACAAAATTTTGTTAGCTGATAGTTTTGAGGACTGGCAAACAGGTCTATGTCTGGAAGGCCCCATTTTTGAGTTATCATTGCAAATACTTGTGGATCCAGTTTCCACTCGTGGGGATCCATGATGTTTCTGCTGAGGTCGTCTGCCAATGTGTTCTTTTTTCCTGGCAGGAATTGAGCTTGTAACTGAACTTGGTAAGCCAGAGCTGTGTTCCACAAGGTCATTGCTTGCCTGCATAGAGGGTAGGAGTGTGTACCCCCCTGTTTATGTACCACATTACTGTGGTGTTGTCCTTCCTTATTGTGAGTTGTCCTGGATGTAATAGATTCTTGAAGGCTGTCAGAGCATTCTGTACAGCTAGCATCTCTTTTTGATTGATGTGCAGATTCCTTTGATCTGCAGTCCATACGCCTTGAACGCACTATCCTGCCATGTGTGCTCCCCAGGCGTAGTCCGATGCATCTGTTGTCATAGTCTGCCTGGTTGGGGGCAAGGTGAAAGGCTGACCCCTGTTGAGGTGACATGCCTGTGACCACCATAGAAACTGCTGTTGTAGGCAGGGAATAAGAGATATCATTGTGTCCAAGCTGTGGCTGTGTTGAGACCATACGCTTTTTAGGTACCACTGTAATTTCCTCATACGCAGCTTTGCAAATGGTATTAGTAGTATGCAAGATGCCATGAAGCCCAAGGCCTGCAGCATTTTTCTTGCAGGTAGTTGGGTCTTTGTTGCCATTGTTTTGAAATATTGAGTCAGTTGTAGTTGTTTGTCTGGCGTCAGATAAGCCTTCTGGGCCGTTGTATTCAAGCTGGCACCCAGGAATGTCATATTTTGTGAGGGTACTAGTTTTGATTTCTTTTCGTTTACTGTGTACCCCAGGCAACTTAGAAGATGTTTTACAAAAGCCAGATGTTGTAAGAGAATGTCCTTGCTTTCTGCTTGGATGAGGCAGTCGTCCAGGTATGGGTATATTTGAATTCCTCTTTGTCTGCAGTATGCAATTACTGGTGCCAGGCATTTTGTGAAGACCCTGGGCGCAGTAGATAAGCCAAAGGGCAGTGCAGAGAATTGGTAATGGGTTGAACCTGCAATGAAACGGAGGTATCTTCTGCAACTTTGTCTGATAGGGACATGCAGGTATGCCTCCTTGAGGTCCAACGTTACTAGCCATGCTTTCTTGCCCAACATGGGAAGAAGCTGCTGTAGTGTTAGCATCTTGAATTTGGGTACTTGTAAGAAGGTGTTTAGAATTGAAAGGTCCAGAATTGGTCTCCAGGCATTGTCCTTTCTGGGAACTAAAAAGAGTCTTGAGTAAAACCCTTGGCCTTGCTCTCGTGTAGGTACCAGCTGAATGGTTCTCATGTCCATGAGAGCTGTAATTTGTTTTTGTGCCTCTGCCCACTGATTTTGTGGCAGGATTGGCATTCCTCTTTTCACTGGCAAGGTGTGAAAATGGAATCTGTATCCTCGTGAAATTATGTCTAGGACCCATTTGCCCTTTGTAACAACGTGCCAGTTGTCTGAAATAAGTGCGAGTTTTCCTCCCAAGGGGGCTGCCAAGAGAGTGTTGCTTGGCCAGATGAGGTGGAAGTCACTGAGTTTGCCTTCTGGTAGTTTGGGACCTGTCTTCTCCTCCCTTCTGTGTTGCAGTGCCCCATTGTCTAGGTTTGTATTGGGCTTGTGGTTGTCCTCTGCCTCTTGGATGTCTGTATTTACCCCTCTGTGGTCTGTCAGCAGCTGGAAAGGACCAATTTTTTGTTGGCCAATTTCTGCTGAATCGAGGGGGCTGTACCTGTAGAAAATCTTTGACTGTTTGCATAGATTTTGCCTTATCCTCCATTTTCTTTAAGACTTGTTCTGCTTTAACTCCAAAAAGAACATCCTGCTGTAAGGGAGCATCTAGAAGCTTTGCTTTAACATGATCAGGCAGAGTTTGTTCCTTTAACCAAGCATGCCTACGTATAACAGACCCAGTGACAGCTGCTCTCCAGGAAGCCTCCAAAGAATCAAACCCACATTGTAAAGTATGTTTGCCCACCTGTTCAGTTGCATGCAACAGATCCTGCATTTCTTTCAATTCAGACTGTTGAGGGAGTGTGCTTATTTTTTGTTTTAACTGAGACATTAGAAATTGCTGATATTTTAGCATGTGAAATTGGCAATTTAGTGCCCTCATAGCTAGAGTGGCTGAGGTGTAAACCTTTTTCCCCCACCTGTCTAGTGCTCTGGAGTCGCTTTCAGAGGGTACAGGATTTTTTGCCATAGAAGCCTTAGCCCCTTTGGGAAACTGGGAGATGGTCTCTGGATCAGCAACAGGGCTTTTATAAAGGAATTTGTGGGAATCAGGCACTCTATAGTATCTGTCAGGTTTGGCTGGAGCAGGTGGCAGAGAATCTGGGTTCAAACTGGATTCTAAGTAAATATCATCCACAATGTCTAAAACTGGGGGGATGGCGAGTGGTCTGTGCTTGGGGTGTAAAAGAAACTCTCTGAGCCTTTTCTTCAAGTCAGAGTAGTCCTGACCTTCCCAGTGAAAATGTTCCCTCATAGTGTGTAAAGTTTCCCCAAAGGAGTAGTCTTCAGGAGGAGAAGCTGAGGGAATAGAATCCTCAGCATCAGAATCTTCATAAGGGGAGAAGGAGTAATCTTGGTCCTCAGAGGAGCTTGAGGAAATAAACCCTTGATCAGAGGAGGCATAATCTTCCTCTTGTCTAGGCCTTTTGTCGGGTGGGGGTTGGGAACCCCTGATTAAAGAGATCAAATCTTCAGCTATTTTGAGCATCTGTTTCTTAGGCATGGGGCCTTGAACTGGAGACTGAAGTGCAGTCTTTTTAGGTTTAATAGGAGTCTTAAGCTTAGGATACGTTTTTATGGTGAGCATTGTCGGTCTGAAAACGCCTTCAGAAACCGAAGGTTTTTCTGCAGCACCGACATCTCTTTCTGTAGTGTCGTCGGTAGGGGTTAAACAAAATGGCTGCGTCGGCCTAGCACTCTCCGCCAAAGGTTCCGAAGCGGTCTCGGGTTCCAGATCTGCGGTAATTAGGGGCTGCGTCGGAGCCTCACTGAAGACCGGTGAACCAGAGACCGGTCCAGCCGAGGCCTCGGAGTCTGGCTTGGGTCTAGGCTGCCTGTCCTTATCCTTGCGTTTTTTGTGCACGCCGGTAGTCGATTGCTCCGACGGCATTGTGTAGTTAAATTTTTTACTGAAGTAGTGTTGTGCGAAATCAAAGTGTCTTTTTATAGTACGCTTATTAAACCTAGCACAAAAACGACTAGTGACGTCGTGGTCTGGGCCTAGGCAAGGTATGCAGTAAGAATGAAAATCCTTATGAGGTATTTGCTTCCCACAAGAAATACAACTGTTACCTTTTTCTGACATCGGTCTGAGGCAAGAAAAGTTTCCCCAACGGGGTACTTAGCTTTAGTGAAGACTTCGGATCTGAAATTCGACTTCGAAAATCTCAGATGTCGGCCGACCGGCACTTGCAAACTGCTTCTGCTTCGGGCACCGCGCAGCAAGAAAGACTGAAGAAAATGGCGTCGGATGCAATATATATACCCTTGGCACACTGACGTCAGGGAAGAAGCGACAGCAACCGACGCCGGACCAAGACTTTGGAATTCCGGCCGACTGCGGTACCGCCTGACGACAGGATATTCCAAGTGTGATGACTGCAGCAGGGTAACACAATGAACATCGGAGGTTGCTATTCTCTGTTGAACTCATGTCCCAGCACAGTCTAAAGTCTTTACAGGTAAGCTTTACTGAAATAAAAGGGTAATAAGGTTCCAGCCTCTTACTGATCAGCATTTAATGACTGGCAAGAAGAATATCTAAAAATAAGGAAAATAAATCTGTAGTTAAAAGCTTAAAATATATTTCAGGTAGGTTAGTCATACCTGGAAGCAACGAACAGAACAGTAAATATGTTACAAAAAAAGTGTAGGTGAAAAATGGGGTATGCATCCATTAAAGAGAGTTACAGAAAGTATCAGTCTAAGTGTTTTAGTGCCTAAAAACAGCATGTGTTAGGACTACAGAAAAGATATGTGGCAGAGCCAGGTATGGAACAGGTATGGAAATAAGTTTCATAAGGAAAGTTGGTGGTGGAATGCAGAAGTTCAGGAAGTCATCAAAAGAAAGGAGTGCAGGAAGAAGAGGGACATAGAAAAGACTGACCAGGCTAGGAAGGACTACTGGTTGGCTAACAAAGAAGCTAAGAAAGAAGTTGCAATAGCAAAGAATAGGGCATCGAAGGCACTCTACCAACGTCTGGAAAGTGACTCAATAATGGGCACAAAGAAACTAACAGGTTGCAAGGCAAAGACAAAAAGATAAAGAAGATAGTCAGACACCCTTCATAAGGGATGCCAGCAACAACCTGCTCACCAGTCCACAGGACATCAAAGGCAAATGGAAGGAGCATTTCCAGCAGCTTCTGAATAAAGAAAACCCCACAGAAGCTGTACTGCCCCAGAAACAGCCTACGATGAGAGAAGAGGAGGAGCTCACCTTAGAAGAAGTAAGAACAGCACTAAGGAAGATGAAGTCAGGGAAAGCAGCAGGCTCAGATGATGTCACAGCAGATATGATACAGATGCTGGGTGAGATAGGGGAGAAATGGCTCCTGAGGATATTAATAGCAGTGTGGAGAGAAAGGCATATCCCAGATGACTGGAGAATAAGCATACTCATGCCAGTGTACAAGAACAAAGGGACATCCACAACAGTGGGCAGTACAGAGGCATCAAACGCCTACCACATTGCATGAAAGTTCTGGACAGGGTGACTGATAAACAGATATGCAGAGTAGTAGAATGTAAAATGGGAGAGGAGCAGTTCGGATTCAGATCAGGATGTAGCACAATTGACTCAATGTTTGCACTGAGACAGATACTTGAGAAGAAGCTAGAGATGAGGACAGAGTCCAACTGGGCATTCCTAGACTTGGAGAACGCATATGACAAGGTCCCAAGAAAGCTGATCTGGGCAGTACTGTGGTGGTTTGAAGTCCCAGAAACACTGATAGAATCAGTGCAGGCTATGTACAAGGACCCAGTGACTCAAGTACGAACAGTGTTCGGCCTCACAGAGGGATTCCCAGTGGGAGTGGGTGTACACCAGGGTTCAGCTCTGAGCCCACTGCTGTTCATACTGGTGATGGACTACATTAGCAAACAGGCAGGAGGGGGATAGATCAACAAAGTTACTGTATGCAGATGTGGCAGTAGAGGCAGACTCTGAGCTAGAACGTCAGCAAAGGATAGGAGAATGGAATGTAAACCTGAAGGCACATGGGATGAAACTAAGCAAAGCTAAGATGGTGGTAATGGCAGCAAATTGGGGAAATCAGAAGAGAATGAGAATAGAGAGAGAAGGGAAGATACTGGAACAGGTAAACAAATTCAAGTATCTGGGAGGGGGTGGTTCAGGAGAAGGGTAGGCTGAATGAAGAGGTCAAAGCTAGAATCAGAGGGGCTGCAGCCAATTGACAGAGTATCAGGTATAGTCTACGACAGAAGAATGCCAAAGAAGCTGAAAAGTAAGGTGTACAAGACACTGGTGCAACCAGTACTACTGTATGATACAGAAACCTGGCAGTAAAGGCAGAACAGTTGAAGAATCTAGAAGTGATGGAAATGAAGTGCCTCAGAAAGGTGGTAGGATGCACAGTGTGGGACAGGTGAAGAAATGAGGACATTAGAGCAGATGCCAAAGTAGCTCCAATTGCAGAAAAGATCAAAGAGAACAGATTTTGGTGGTTTGGGCAGATGTGTAGAAAAGCAAAAGAATCTGGTGAGGAAGACTTGGGACAGACAGGAAGGTGGTAAGATGAAGTGAGGACATCCAGCAAAGAGGTGGATGGATTGTGTGAAAAAACATCTGCGACAGTCAGACATGAGTGTGGCACTTAATCGAGAGTGCTGGTGACAGTTAACATGATACCCCAACCCCATGTAGAATAAATGGGAAAAAGGGGCTGATGATGACAGAAATTATCAGTCATGCAGTCAGAACCATCTAATGATGGCTAGCCTTCATTACCTTCTGCATTGCCTCCACCTTATGACCCACCTGTGCCTCAAGAAGCTGACAGTTCTCCCTCTCAGAAAGGGCTGGTGAAGGTATCTTTTGTAGAAACAAGTACCACTTCCCCAGATATAGCTCGTTACTTCCAGCCCCCCAATCAGGTTTCAGGTTATAACACTAGACTCAGTCAACAACACCATCAAGTTCCCACTGTAGGACACCAGACCAAATGCTGAAGTTAATAGTTAATAAAAAGGAAACAGTTACATCACAGACAAATATGAACCAAATGCTAAGCATACAGGAAAAGCAAAACGATTTACTAATAATTACCAAAAAATAGCACTTTCGGTAAGATTACACACATTACTAACCAAGTTCCAATTTTACACAGGGAGAAATACCAGTGGACATTTCCTGCAAGGCAACCTGCAGGGGAAGAGAGATTCTGACATTTGTACTGATTCTGATATACCTTCCACACAAATGCATCCCTTGCGAGAAGTACAAACTCCACAGCGACTACAGATAGTGAGGCTGAACACAATAGTGGTACGACCATGGACTGCAGTGGCTTTTCAAACCACTGTAGATTCTCTCCCTCTTATTCAAACACACTCCACAAAATGTGCAGAAATCTTAGGATATGTACAGTTACAAAACCCTACCACTGAAGACCAAAGAGCAGTACTAAAACTCTCCACACCTCTCAATATTTTACGAAAATGTGTGATAAATCTAACAGATGACAACATTCCAAAACACACAGGTGATGGACTTCTAACTGTTAGAAATAACCTCTTAAAAGCCATTACCACAGCATTTACCCTGCCCTTAACTGGGCAAGAAGAAAAGCTATTGTACAAAGATAAAATAAATCTACTGATGTGCAATTGCAATGCATGTCAGTTGCATTTGTATCCTTAATCTGGACATCCAGAGCTTAAGGAAGGTGAATCAGCCACTGAGTGGGCTTTCAGCAGCTTTTGTAGAGGGTTTGTTACAACCAATACAAGAACAAATTAAAAATGTTTGTTTCAATTGGCTGAGCCAAGGCATCCATGAAACTCTAAATCAGGCACAATATGTAGCTGATAATAAATTTAGGAAAAGGAACCAAAAAAAATTTATCAGATATTCAGCTTCAATACTGACACCTGAGGGTAGGGGCTGGGAAAAAGAAATCATGGGGCAAGAGGTAGATTCTAATTCTTTCAGCAATCCCCAGGACAGCATCAACAAAATCATTATCCCTACGATTTACCACCATCATGGCAAGGTGTACCAAGTTTAATTTTTAATTGGGGTCAAACTGGGCACTGGTGAAGGAATGTCCATTATCTGGACAGCAAGCAAATTCACCAAATGCTCAAATATCACAGAAACCTGAAAGAATCCCTCCTGTATGAAATACTGCTTAGCAGCCACCGATGTGGCAATAAACTCGTTAGGACAGCCATGAACAGGAATCACCATTAAATCCCTTGGTAGCAATTTATCAAGATGCTTCTTTTGTCAATGTTACATTGCAAAATACATCTATCCCATTTCTTGTAGATAAAGCAGCTACCAGGATTACTTTGGAAAAAGCCGAACACCTTTCACATTTTAAGCACACAACTTGGGGTGAAGGTGTGTCTGAAGGTCCTTTAGATTATTAAGAAACTAAACCTGTTCCTATTCAGATTAGTCCGCTAAAAGATCAGCATGCTTTTATTGCAGGAAACTCAGCTCCTTTGAAACTCGTTGGGTAGAGATTTATTAAGTAAACTTAGATGTACTACTTATTACATACCTGAAGGTGCATTTTTAGATATTCCCAATAAGTCTTTAGGATTATATTAAAAATACTATTTGTTCAGATGAGGATGCTCCCTTTGCTTTTATAACATCACAGCAGAAAGCAGAAAATGCTGATATGGTGAAATTAAAAGTTATCCCTAAGCATCTCTGGACTACCCATGACAGATGAGGTTGGGCTCATAAAAGAGACAGAATCTGGGCGTATAACATTAAAACCTTGTGAGCGCCTACCTATGGTAGTTCAATAATCTTTTGCCAGTTTAATCAGAGAAAGGAATCAAAACTGTTTTTTCTGCCTTGTTAGAACAAGGTATCACTCTGTCCCAACTCGCAGTCTCCTACTTTACCAGTTAAGAAAATGGGAAAAATACCTGCAAGTTTGTACAAGATTTACTTGCAGTGAATAGTGCAGAAGTACCAAAATTTCTAATTGTTCTTAACCCTGCAACAGAACAGAGTTCTCTCTCTTCAGATGCCACTACCTCCTCAGTGACATATACTTCATCTGCCTTCGTTTCAGTCCCTATACACCCAAATAGCCAGTACCCGTTTGCTTTTACTTACAAAGGACAGCAATATACTTAAGACTACATTACTGCAAGGGTATATAGAATCTCCCATCGTTTTCTGTACAGAAATGAAGAAACACTTAGATGATATTAAGATTCCTTGTGGGCCCACTCTGTTTCAGTACGTAGATGATTTGCTTTTAGCTTCAAGAACTGTACATGAATGTAAACAAGACATTATATTTCTTTTGATTCAGCACACTAAGGATTTAAGGTCAATAAAGATGAGGACAAACTGCAGTATCAATACTTGGGGCATCTTATTTCAGAAGGTGCTAGGCAGATTTTGCATTCATGTACTGCTGCAATCCAAGCTGCACTGTACCCTACTGTATTAAAACAGCTGCAAGCTTTTCTGGGTTTAATAGGTTACTGCCCACAATGGATTTCTAACTTTGCAGAAGGGGTAACACCTCTGAAAAGTTATTAAAGAAAGACACCTTTGATCCTTTACCCTGGCATAATGAACAAGCTTTTGTACAACTGAAAACATTGCTTTTAAATCCTCCTGCATTTGGGTTACCAGATTATTCCAAAAGTTTTTTTTACAGTTTTGTAGTGAGCGAAATAGAGGAGGATTAGGATTGTTAGCACAACACAGACAGGATGATTTTAAACCTGTTGCTTATTTCAGTATAAATCTTGATCCAGTAGCTACAACTCTCCCCAGTATATTAGGATCATGGCCATGACACCACATAGTAGATAATAGCGGCTGCACAAACTACTGGGCACAAGAATTACATGGTAGATCTCCATTCTGGAGAAGCTCTGTTACTGAAGAGTAAAATGAAACATGTATCTGCAGCACGAATGTCTAAATATGAAGTGTCTTTACTTAAGAACCCTTCTTTACAGATCGCTCTATGTTCATCACTTAACCCTACTTCTTAAATCCCTACAACAGACAAAGAAAAACCCCATGGTTGTGTAATTACTGACACTGTGCTTCCTTCTAGATTAGATTTGAAAGACATTCCTTTGCAGAATCCAAACCTAACTATTTTCATAAATGGCTCATACATTTGAAGAGATGATGGCAAACTCTTAGCAGCCTTTTCTATTTGTATGCAAGACAGAATTTTATTAAGTGGACAATTAAATGGAAAGGAGTCTGCTCAAGCTGCTGAGCTTGCAGCTACAACCAAAACCTATAAAATTGGCAAAGATTAGTCAGTAACCCTTTTTACTGATTCTTATTATACCTATGGTGCAGTTCACGTTTTTTTATACTTTGAAAAAGCAGCATTATTGATGAGCAGCAGGAATGGTTATTAAAAATGCTGTTTTTGCTAATGAATTGTGAAATGCTTTATTATTACCAAGATCACACTAGTGAAATGTGTCGCACATAAGACAGATGAATCCTTTGTTACCAAAGGTAACACTTTTGCAGCTATGGCAGCAAGACAGTCTGCAGTCTCTTATCCTGTTCAGGCTTTACTTTTACAGCAATTGAAAGAAAATGACAACTTTTCTTTACAAGAGTTACTGTCTTTTCAAAACCACACAGATGACTCTGAGAAAAGGAGACGAATAAGCGATGGTTGCAGTCGCTTTTCAGAACTTTTGTCGCATCATCTGGATGGCAGAGCCCACCAAATTTCCAAAATCAATTAGTAAAAACCTACCACCTGCTTTTTTCATTTGGGCAAAAATGCATTAATGAAACTAATTTCCACTGACTGGTATAACCCTCATTTCTGAGACGTCGCTCAACATTTTGTAAATATTTGTATAAGTTGTTTAGAACATAATGTGTCTAAATCAGTACCTGCATGTGCTCAATCAATGAAAAAGCCTTGGGGACCCCCTTTTATTTCCTTCAGTGGGATTTCATTAAACTTCTTCAAGTACAGAAATTTCATTATGTATTAGTTACAGTAAACATTTTTGCTGGGTGGGTAGAAGCATATCAGTGTGTTAAGAATGACACCCACATAGTGGCAAAATATTATCTGAGCTTATTTCTAGACTTGGTGCTCCCTGTAGCATCCAGTTTGATTAGGGCTCCCATTTTACTAGTCAAGTAATACAGCAGCTTTGCACAATATTAAATGTTAAATTACAGTTTCACTTTCCATACAAACCACAGACTTCTGTGAGAGTGGAGAGAGCTAATAAGATAACTAAACTAGCTACAGTTTGTGAAGAAATTGGTTTTAAATGACCAGAAACATTGGCTTTAGTTTTATTTAGCATCAAAAGTGCAGTTAGTGCACCTAGAAAATTGTCCCCTCATGAAATTCTCATTGGCAGACTCATAAGAATGCCTGCTACCCGCCTCCCTCAGAATTTAAAATTGCAAGATAGTGATGAAACCATGCTTTTGTACTATAAACCTCAGAGTTCTCTTTTGCATAAACAGCACAGTGTTGTTCTGCAAGCAGCCCAATGACCAATAGAGCAGGATCACAATAAGCTGCACCCGGAGACTTTGTATATACATCAAAAATACATTCCTGAAGAAACTCAGTTAGTCCCAGATGGAAAGGACGATACTTGGCTTTGCTCATAACTGCTGCTGCCATCCGTTGTAAGGGCTTCCCCACCTGGATCCCTGTGCTGCATGTCAAAAAGACCCTCCCTTGTGATGTGCACAAGCGAAGCACCACTGAAATCAGATCACATGACTCAACAGAACTTCTCACCTGGCAAACCAAACCAAGTAACAGGGACATCATCCATCTTGAAGTAACAGACCGTAATATTTGCCATCTAAACTAAATCTGGCACCAACTGTGAACTTGCTGCCATACAACCCAGTTCCACATCTGCCATCCAGCTCACAGGTGGAACTGAATGCAGTTAGCTTCCCCTTGCTACATGACTAAGAAGTTAAATCACTCTGCTACCTCATCAAGGTCTGATTCCACTTCCTATGATGATTCTTCAAACTTGACATTTGTTCTTGCTTCCAATTCCAATATTACTGATCCATTCTGCTTTTGGGCACCGATTCAGACACTGGCTTATCTAGATAATGTTCCTTTTCTAAGTCATCTGCAATTAAAGCCCTTGGATTTGACTGGATTGGTTATAGATTTCGTTTTCACCACCCAACAACCTTGTTTACATTTTTTTCGCAACCAGTTCTAACATGTTTAAAACTTTTTCACAGCTCTCTCCAGCTCCAAAATGTGCCTGATGGCCAATCATCACAACAGTAACTCTGCTTTTCATCATTTTGTTTCAGCTGGCTTTGCCATCCAGAACCATAAGTGCATCAACCTCTGCGACCACTGTAACTGTAACTACATAAGCCTTTCTTTATAGACTTATATGCTTTGCTAGAAATAGAGATGAGTGATTTATCAGAACTGAACCGACAGCACGTGAATGGCATACTAGATTTAATACTTTTTCTGCTTGCATATTTACGCACATACCCTCGCTGGTGGCAACTGCTGGGTTTTGTGCATATTCCTCCTGCACATGATAGGTGTATTCCACTGATTACTATATCAGTGACAGATTTTGAGCTTCATACTACATTTCACCTTAGTTTTCTTGCTAAAAATCAGAAAAATAAACAGTCTCTACCCCCCTTTACTATAATTCTGCTTCAAATGTTAATGACTGTTAAAGGATGTGTTTGCCGTCATAAAAATGGAAGACTTTTTGTTGTAATTGGAGCTTGCAATTTTACCTGGAGAATTTATGATTGGGCTGGAGGGCAGGGCATGGCAGCATTTAATGATTACTACTACATGTGTGGAACTCAAACTTATTCCTAGTTACCTGCAGACTGGTCTGTTTGTTATATTGATTGTGTTATTCCAGCTATTCGACATGCAGCTTGCTTTACTACAAGGAAAGATTCATAATGCTCTTCCTATGACAGACATTAAGGACATTTCTAACACAGATGGTAAAATACATGCCTCTTGACTATAACATAATGCTGTACAAAAACTGCTTTTAAAGGGCTTGCTCACATGGACCTTGAAAATGGGGTAATTTATGGAGTAGGCATTGTACCTTCTTATGGAGCAGTGAAGTCTATCTGGGAACATAGGTAGGTGTCTAGACTTATGGAAATATTGAGTAATTTCAAGTTTGAGTCTATTAATTTGAAAACCCAAGCAATGACTAATGTGCAGTGTAGTGCTACAGAACTGCATGGTACTTGACTTTACCCTTGCATCTAAAGGGGGTACATGCACACACTTCCAAATGGAGTGTTGCTCTTTGATTCCTGACGACAATAGTTCAATCTGTAGTCACCCAGGAATAACAGAGAAAGTCAGTGAATATTCAGATGCCAAAGATGAGGATAATTCCCAATGGGAATGGTTAACCAACCTTTCCTCTGGAAGGGGAAGAGGGATTTTAAAGTTTTCCAATTGTTATGCTTGCCCTCCTTTTTATGACTAAAACATGCATTCTGAAATTATTAGAATCCAAAAAAATGTTGCTCTTCAAATGCATAAAACTGCATCATTGCCTCTGACCACTCTAGATAGTAATCATAATGAAGTAGAAGATGAAAACATTTTGCAAGACTTTAGTAACATATACAACAATCTACATAAATGATTGGAGTGAAAACATACAAAGCACAGACTTTATTACTGATGATCATTTAAAGTATGTAAATTGTAGTTCTGTTCCATCAAGATGTAGGCATGTTTTCATTCCAAATAAGACTATACTTTTGAAACGACTATGCAAAAGATTATTCAACCTAGGGACAGAAATAAACAGCGTGTGAAAAATATCTGACAGTAAGTGAAAGTGTGCCCATTCATCTGAAATCATGTAGTCACTGTCGAGTCATAAACAAACATAATGGTTTGGATGACGGCTTACAGCATCAGATGGCGGGATGTGAAGGGTGAGAAGTAAGCAGAAGGGAAAATGTTAGCCTGTACATTTAATTTCTAATGCACTTTCATAAGTAGAATGAAATCCTGAACGCTCTTCAGTATTTTTTATCTGTGGACTTACTTTCCGTCTAATATCAGTAAGTGCTGACAGAGTTAGAAAAGTGTAAGATTTATTCTGAATAGAAAAGTCCTACCATCCTACCATAGAATGCGGAACTCACGCCTAATGTGGAATGTTGTAAACAAGTACTCAGGACATCTTAGCAAAATTAATGCTGTCAGTGAAATGCTGCCAGTGAACATTTCTAACTAGTCAGTGGCTGTTCTAGGCCCCTGTTACAACTGCACTGTTTTTTTAAAAAAAAAAACAGGTATAAAGAATGATGATTTATGTAGTTTGAGGAGACAGGACCTTGACTTCCTAGTCGCCCAAATACACGAGTCTCTGTGAGGAATTTATTCTCTACTTCACTGTCTCATGTGAAAGTTGTTTGGTACCTTAACATTTTTTAGATACCTTTATTAAATTATCATTTAAGACACAGGCAAACTTACATTAACAGAAAGCAAACAATTTTAACATTTTTCCATTTAAATACAATACACATCACATACATTTTCTTTGTCACAATAAGTACAACATTGATGAATACCTGCCTTCCCTTAAAACTCACTCCTCCTGAACATTATGCATGTATTGGTCCCACAATTTCCATTTACTTGTATGTAATTTGCTCCTTCCCTTTTGTAAAGATCCCTCTTCCAGTGCTTTTATCTCATTTATAACACTCAGTACCTCAAATAACAGTTGTAGACTTTGATTTCCATTTTCTATTAACTGCTTTTTTTGGGAGCCAACAGAATTAATCTTAGTAATGCTTTACTATGTCTAGGCAATTCAAATCATGTAACGTAGCTTAAAAGAATAGTTTCCTTACTTACAGCCATTGATCACCCAATATTTCTCATACAGTACTCTGTAGAGAAATTTTAAACTCTGCCAACTCATTACACAAACAAAACAAACAAACAAAAAAAAAAAAAAACACAGAACTAGGTAAATGCTTTGAAAGAGAAGATCCTAAACTTTCTGGACTTGGCTACATACTTGAGAGACATACATGTCTTCCCACTGTCTTCTTGTGAACCGTTTTTTCAGTTTCTTCCCAATCTTTTCTAACTTCCTCTGACTGATTCTTATAGTTATCATGCAATATTTCATATACCCTACTAACTGTCCCCATTTTAACAGCTGCTTCTGTAGACTGAACTAAACACTCAAACAAAGCAGATCTTTCACTTAAAATCCCCCATTCTCTTTGCATGTACTCTAAGATCAAGTTCTGGAAGGAAATCTCTAAGCTGAAATCCAAGTGTCTTCTTGGCCTCACCCCACTCTATACTTTTCCTGCTTGAGATAATTGCTCCCAATATCTTGGTTCCTCTGCCAGGCTTCTACGGTAAATTCCAGCCCCCTCTTGTCTAAATTTCTGTACCCCTACCTTGCAGTCATCCCTATTGGCAAAATCTTTTTTTTTCATATTGGCTTAGTTTTTAAAATATTTTCTGATGCTCTAATGATATAATGTAATATTCCATATGGCTAATGTTATTCTCTTTAAGAATCTGCATCCAAAATCCCACTCTCCTTCTTTCTTGAACTTCTCCCTTTCATCATCACCCCTTTCTTTGAATTATAACCTTCTGCTTGCATTAAATTTATGAGCCTTAACTGTGTAGCTGTAAATATCCCTTCACATCAGGTAAATCTAAACCACCTTGCCCTACTTGGAAGGATTAACTTTATCCCACTTAACTCTTGCCCTCTTTCCCTCCCAGAAAAACTCCTTCAATTTTTTTATTAATTTTTGTCCACAACTTCTCCTGGGTTTGAAAGAATCATGCCTGACCTGTATACAAGACTAAAGGGACAAAACATTTTCACTGCTTGTACCTTACTATCCTTATCTGTAAATAAGAGTTTCCAGTTTCTTAATCTTTGTATTATCTTTTGTTTAATCTCTTAACATGTCATTAGCTGCCATAACAGAAGAATTTTGTAATCCTTCCTCCTAAATATTTCATCTTATCTCTTCATAAATAGGACCATTGCTGAACCAATTTGTGTGGATACATAATTTACAGCAACAACTTTTGTTTTATCTTCATTAATTTTATATCTCCAAAAGACTTGAAACGGTTTCAAAATGTTCCACAACATTGAGATGTCCTTTTCTGGCTTTATCAGCTACAAAACAATACCATCTGCAAATAAAGCCAGCTTTTCTTGATTACCATACAAATTACATCCGTGTATTTCTGAGTCCCTTATTTTCTTTGTTAATGGCTCTAAACATAAGGCAAATAATAAAGGGGATAGACAACACCCCTGCCCGTTTCCTCTGTTCAAACACAGCTTATTTGAAAGGAAATCTCTCACTTTAATTTATGCCTCCAGTCCTTCATCTACCCTTCTAATAAACTTTACTATTGGATCAGGGAATGCAAACGCTTCCACAATGACCTACTCAAACTCCCAGCCTACTCTGTCAAATGCTTTCTCTGCATCAAGCCTCACCAGTAACTGAGGTATTTTATTACATTCTGCTTCTCTCTGGATTATCACTGTTCTATTAATGTTGTTAAATGTTTGCTTTCCCTTCACAAAACCACACTAATCCATGTCTATCAATTTTTGGCAATATCTTTGTCATTCTTTTAGCTGGTACACACAACCACTTCATAATCATGGTTTAAAATTGAAATAGGTCAATATGAAGCTGGGTCTGAAGGTTCTTTGCCATCATTAGGTAATACAGCTACCACAGCTTTCTTCAAAGATGCTGATGCTTCCTCTCATTTTAAAATACTGTTAAACAAAACCTTCCAGATCTCTGTCAATTTATTTTCTTCTAATTTCCAAACTTCTACAGGAATACTATCAGTTCCTGAAAACCTTCCTGAAGATTCATTATCCATCACTGCTTTTACATCATCACTTCCTATCTTAACTGTTAGTTGCTGAGCCTCATCTATCTCTAACCTTGGCATAATTAAGTCTTCCATGAATATTTCCATTGGTACTTTTAATTTCCAAATTTCTCTGCTTTATACACATTTTCATACAATTTCTGGAATATCTCTAAAACATCTACATGATCTCTGGTCATTTTTCTTGTTATAGGGTCCCCAAAGTTTGGTGACAATCATCTCAATGTTCTGTTGCTTAAGTCATTGTGCTAAAAGTTTTTGCGCTCTAGAGTTATCAAAAAAATTGTTGCTTAACTGCAGTCTTTCTAGACTCATGCATATTATTGAGATACTCCCTTATTTTCTCTTTAGCATTCTGCATTTGCTCCTCATCTGATTCTGTGAGATTCCCCTTATTCTGCAACACTCTAACCTTTGCCAGCCCATCTAAGTAATTTCTACTACTACTTAACCATATCTCTTATTTCTACCCTCTTTTTAGTCATTTTTCATTTTTATCCCACTCACTAGCCATAACTTTGGAAGATATTTCTATCTTCTCTAATAATTATCAAATAATTTCCACCCATTCTTTAAATTCCTCGACTTATAAAATGCAGAAGAACCAGTGTTTTATTTTTACTTCGTTACCCTGGATTTTTATCTTAGCTTTTATTGGTATATGTTCAGAAATTGTTATTGGATGTGTGTTGGAGCTTTCAATTAAACGTACATCCATCCATCTATCCTCAACCCCTTTTTCCCATTTTACACATGGGGTCGGGGTGTCATTTCAACAGTGACAATCATCCTGAGCCAAAGTTTACACAGCCTTCCTGTGAAATATCATTTCAATGTAGCTTAGCCCAGTTATTGTACTGTCGGGAATAATATGTAAATTCTGAGTTCCTACTACCGAATTCACATCTTCCATACCAAACATTTTCATAAACCGTTTCAGAAATCTACCCATTTTTGTTATACTGTCTCTTCTAGGTTCCCCTGATATATTCGCACTATTGCAAATCCAATTCCAGTCCCCATCTATAAATATTTCCTGCTGAAAATTGATTATTTCTCTTAAAAATTTCTTAAGTTCCGCAACTGCAGTTTTTGGTGGAATACAACTATATGCCATTGTAATCCTCCTCCCTTGCCAGTGGCAGCATCCTACACAAATCTATCGTCCCCCCTCATTTATCACTACTGGAGCCCTACTAGCAACCAGTATAATTACTCCTGTTTCCATCTGTCCCTGATATCCTGCTGAACATCCATTCTGAAATCATCTCTGTCAAATTCACATGTTTATTTCTTTCCAAATGTGTCTCCTGCAGAATTGCAATTTGTACCCCGCATTCCTTAACATAATTCAATATTCTTTCCTTTTTATCTATAAACCTGTAAGGCTATTCATGTTCCAGGATAATAAGGACAACAGCACAGACATCATGATAAAAATCTACTGTTCTCCAAACTGACAGCTGTGCTTACAGGCAGTATTCTAACATATAATTAAGGTTATTTATGCTAAAGCTTATGATACAACTTGTGCTCCCATTTACACTGACCGATGTCTGTTCTTTTCTTATCTCTCCTCCCCTTACAAATATGGAAAACAGTGTGTATGCTTTCAGAAAACATTAACTTTTAGACCTAAGAAAAAGTGAACTGGCTATTTTAAATAAAACTAAACTGTACACTGTTCTATTAACTGCATTAAAGTATTAAGGTTGCTAGGAAGAATGTTACCTCTTATTCACCACCCATAATTTCAAACAATTTTTTTCACTGAACTGCTTGCCATTATGCCTTTAAGTTTTGCATTTTCCTCAGCAAAGAATACTCAGAATTCTCAAGATTAACTGCTCGTACCTGCAGACAGCTTGCTATGTGCAAATGCACTCAGCAATGAGTCTTTGTAAATTTCATTTCAGAAAAGAATGCATAAATTCCCTCAGCTATAAAACTCCACTGAATATTTGTCAGTGGAAAAAAAACGAATATCTCTGCAGTTCTAATTAGTTTAGCATGTTTATGGCTTTCATTATTTTGTCTTATTTTTAAAACCTACGTGCTTGTACTTATCATAATGTTCCATCTGGGTTGTCGATCTTCATTTATCCTTGACATATGGTGTTCAGTTCCGAGCATCGGAACCAACTCGTCCGTAACTACAGCCCACAAGAACCAAAAACTCTCGAACTTAAGTTCAACCCAGAATGCTCCTCTCCAATTTACCTCAGATCAAGTTTGCAGATCAACATGACAGAAAAATAATCCTAATAGCACTTTTTGGAGGGCATTATCTTTTGTTATATATGTAAAAACATATAGCTAGGACCAGATTTTGTTTCACCAGGAGGTCTGAATGGAAGGAGGGTGGAGGGTGGGGAGTCAAGGATAAATGAAGATCGACAACTCAGATGGAACGTTATGCTAAGTACATAACTTATCAGTCAAGCTTCTTGTATTCCTTGACATATGGGACACAGTCCCCAGCTACCTTATATCTTGGGAGGACTCACAGAAGGATATCCCTGAGCACCATAGAACCACAGGATGCTCTTCCCCTAGAGACCAAATCCAATTTGTAATGAGTAATCAAGGTATGTGGGAAAGCCCATGTCACAGCTGCACAATCATCATCCATGGAAGCTTTAGAATGAAAAACTGACAAAGTAGCTATAGTTCTAGTAGTGTGCACCCTGACAGGCTCAGGCAATTCAACTTTCCTCTTGTTGTATATGAAGGATATACCATCTATCAGCCATCTAGTTAAAGTAACCCTGGATACTGGCTTACCCATTTTGGGATTTGAAAAGGAAAAGAAACAGTTGGTCAGATTTTCTAATGTCTTCCGTTCTATGGAGATAAGAATCGCAACTGTCTATGGACATCCCAATACATGCAGAGTATTCATCTTTGAGAAACTGGGAAAAAAAAACTGGTAATTTCATTGTTTGATATTTGTTTCTGACACCACCTTTAGCAGAAAGGAAAGGTATAGCTTCCTCGTAGAGGATTTATGAGAAAATAAGAGAATTTGCTTCATCTCATTGGAAAGGTTATGGAACCTGGCTATGATGGGAATTGGAGCAGCCAAGCTGTCAGCTTCAGGGACTGCAGAGAGGGATGAAGTTTCCCCGACGAGTGCGTCAGAAGGACCGGAACTGGGTCCAGAATCCAGGGGTCCTCCAAAAGATGAAGTCGAAGGAAGGGGAACCAAATTTGATGAGGCCAATGAGGCGCTATTAGAATGATGGCCCTTCCCAGGGATTTTGCTTTCTGTAATACCTTTGGTATCAACGGGATTGGTGGGAATGCATAGAGGAGGCCCAGGGGCCAATCACGAACAAGCGCATCCCTTGGGGCTTCTACGGGAGGGGGAATCAGGGCAAAGTAGCTTCTGCATTTCGTGTTCATGTGACTGGCAAAAAGGTCGCAGCAAGGCTGGCCCCACCTGCGGAATATCCTGTCTGCTATTTCTGTCTTGAGGGACCACTCGTGGGGCAACAAAATTGCTCTGCTCAGCCTGTTTGCTATCACGTTGGATTTCCCTGGAATGTGAGTAGCTAACAGAAAGCGCTGGGTGGATATAGCCCACTGTCATACTCTTAGGGCCTCACGACAAAGGAGATATGACCTTGTTCCTTCTTGTTTGTTCAAATACCAGACCACGGACATGTTGTCTGCCTGAATCATAATCGTACCGAGATGAAGAGAGTACTGGAAGTATTGCAATGCCAAATGTACTGCTCTCACCTCTAAGACACTTAGACATACAGATGTGTCTCTTGATCGGTCCATGTGCCTTGGGCTGTTCTTCCCTGAAAATGCCCCCCCCACCCACCCTATCAGGGAAGCGTCCGTAGTCACTGTGGCCGCTGGTGGGGGTAAAACAAAGGGATGTCTGCAGCATTTGCATGTGCACACGACCCAGTGGTATGGCTAGAATTGCTGCTGCCATCTTATCTAATAATTTTAAAACTACTGGATGCTGGAGCCTTGTTTTTGGATATCAAAATGCGGACCTGCTGACGGAGTAGTAAGACTCTTTCTACTGGAAGTCTTAGCATGGTGGAGGCGGTGTCCAGTTCTGCTCCGATAAAGATGATATGCTGCAATGGCGACAAGGCAGATTTTTCTGAGTTTATCGTAATGCCCAGCTGGCTGCAGAGTGAGAGTGTGGATTCCCTTGCTTGAATGAGTTGATGCCTAGTGGTGGCTGTGAGGAGCCAATCATCTAGGTATGG
Organism: Protopterus annectens; assembly: GCF_019279795.1. Lineage (NCBI taxonomy): Eukaryota > Metazoa > Chordata > Ceratodontiformes > Protopteridae > Protopterus > Protopterus annectens. Next base: position 1,347,443,775 of record NC_056741.1, on the reverse strand, counting down.
AAACACCTGGAATCCTAAACATCTTAGGTGAGCCGTGACCACTGCCATGCATTTGGTGAACAATCTGGGGGCTGTAGTGAGACCAAAGGGCAGGGCTTGAAAGTGGAAATGACTGGCTCCCAGCTGGAAGCATAGATGATCCCTGGACAGACTGGCCATTTTTAGGTGGTAGTACGCATCCTGGAGATCTATCAAGCACACCCAATTGTCTTTCCGTAAGGAGGGAAGTATCGACTGAAGCGTGACCATCCGAAACTTCTCTTTCTTGACAGACTTGTTTAGTCTGCTGAGGTCCAATATAGGTCTCCAGTCCCCTGTCTTTTTTGGAACTAAAAAGAATCTGGAGTAAGTTCTGGATCCTGCCTGGTCTGCTGGGACTGGTTGGATGACTCTTTCTTAGCAATGTTTGGACCTCTACTGTTTCTTGTTCCCTGTAACTGGGTGGAATGTCCAGGACTTTTCTTGTCGGTGGAGGGAGTGTGGCGAATGGAATGAAGTATCCTCTGGAAATGATACTTTGTACCCAGTTGTCGTTTATTTTGAGCCAGGCGTCTGGGTACAAAGATAAGTGACCCCCGACTGCCTCCAGAACAGGACAGTAGGGCCTCCTTTCAGGAGTGCTGGTAGGGCTTCCCAAAGAAGTGATCTCTATTGCCCTCATTTTGCGGACTCCCTCTGCCGCGAGGGTGGCGTCTTCCATTATTGCCCCCTCCTCTGCCTCTGGAGGGGGGTTCACCACGTGTGTCATGAAAGGCAACTTAGGCTTTTCGGAACCACATTTTCCCTCCCCTTTGACCTTTGGGGTAGGGTCTTTCCCTCCTGCTCACACCTGGTCAAAGTTTCCTTAACTTTGGGCCCGAAAAGGGACGAGCCATCAAAAGGGGTATTCATAAATGATGACTTGAATGGCTCCGCGAAGGAACAGAAGTGCATCCAGGATGCTTATTTTTATGCTCAACTTCTGAGAGACTTGCTTGGATACAATCATGTGCATTAGAAGCTGAAGTTAAGTGAAACTTGCAGTAGTGTATTTTAGTCTTCTGTTAAGTACAAACTTACAGTTTTAAAAGTACTGTATTTTCATTTTTTCTGTTTCCTAACTGTGTGTTTCATTGAACAGTGTGCTATGCGTCTTTCTGCAGTTAGTTACCCACCCACCCTCCCTGTTCTTGTAGTGTTGGTGACTCTGGAATTCCCCGTCCCTCCCGTACATCTGTATTAGAACACTCCTCCTGGGTCCATCTCATTTGCTCACTTAACAGAGTACAGTGAGATCATATTCTGAGTCTAGTGTTCACGCTACTTAATACAGAGAGAAGATTTGAGAAGGGCAACCCACTTCGGTTTTTCCTTCCTCTCTCCTTGTACTTAAAAAAAAAAAAAAAAAAAAAAAAAAAAAAAAAAAATCTGCACTTTATTCATCTGCTTTTACTGTATTTGCGTTTCCTCCTACTTTATTTTGCTTTTCTTAAAAGTACTCAATTTTGTTTATTCTGCTGCATTTATTGCTGCTTGGTAGTAGCCTGATTAAATTGTAAACTGTTGTTCTAAGTTTTTTAGTTTAAGCACTTGGGCTTCATACACGTTGTTTTACATTAAGAAGGTTTGTGGTCTGCACTCGTAGGACAGGTAGCTTGCATCCTTCTAAGCTGGGAATTGCTGACTGAAGGCCCAGTGTCTGCTATTCTAAACGTGTATTAGTTCTGGCTTAAGCACTTGGGCTTCAGGCCAGTTATTCTACATTAAGAGGGTTTGCGGTCCGCACTCTTGTGGGAGGAGAGGCTGGATACTGCCCTTCTGAGCTGGGAATTTCTGGTCACAAGCTTATTGTGCCTGCTTATTTGAACTGTTTCCTTCTGAAACTGGTACACCTTGTTGCTGTAGCACAGACCAGATTCAGGCCTGCTGAATCTAGCTTTGTTGGTATAACTTGAGCACTGATCCAGGCCATCTTTTTTGGGGGAGGTTCCCTGCATCCTAGTAGCAGAAGTGTGCAGTTAGAACTTGTCTGATTGAAGACTGCTGGAACAGGGCTCAGTTTTGAGCTTTTTTTCTGGTTAATTGGGTAACTTGTTTAAATCAGTTTATTCTTTTTCTATTGTTTTATATATATATATATATATATATAAACAAAAAAAATGCGCTTTGTCTGCTTTTACTGTATTTGTGTTTCTTCCTACTTTATTACTAGGGGCATTGTCTACAACTCTGATCTGCAATATATAACAGTAAGTATCCTTTTCTGTGCATTTAGTGTTTTTTTTATTGTATCTGCTTTATTCTCTGAAAAAAAAAAACAAATAAATATACTTGTTTCCCGCCTTTCTAAGCTAGTATAGTCCAGTTTTCAGGTTAGTGCTGAATTCAGGGCTGTGTTACAAATCTCTGTGTTTGCCCATACCTTACTTGGATAGAAGGAAGTTTCTCTTCACCTGTGAGAGAGGGGAGCTTTGGGCAGCCTATCTGTCACTGGAGGAGTGGTTTCAGCCCAGAAATTAGTAGTTTATTGGCCATTTTGGGTTAATTTCTATTTCTTTCATTTCCCTGCTATAAATGCCGCATTTACCCAGTTTTGCACGTTGGGCAGCGCCAGTTAGCTAGGGTAAAACTATTCCTGGCTCCACAAAGTCTCCTCTTCAATTTTTCACTTGGAACTAGACAAACTTTCAACTTAAGCACTCAAGCCATTCATTTCTCAGCCCGACACTTGCTCAAACCTCATAGCAAGCACTTATAAATCCTAGCACTAGACCCTCCTGTACTATACAGAGGGACAAGGCTCTCTATTCGACCTTACCAGCCATCCAGTAAAACAGTTCACTGTACCTATCCAGGCATGTCCAAAGGGCAGTTTCAGGTGTACTCTCCAGACCAACTGGTGAATCTGGGCATTTTGAGGCAATGTTACAACTGCCTCATGTACACAGACAACCCTCTCCTCCTACCACCAAACACTAATACATGCGAGGGATGAAATTATACAGCCAAACTGGAGGCTAAGCTCTCTCAACCTAAGACTGGATCAGACAGTCAAGAGGAGAAGGGAAATACTTGCATCAAACCAGCACCGGCAAAAAACACACAAATACATGAAAACATACTTGGAGGCTCTAAATAAAAATCTGCAAAAGCAACAGAGACCTCCAAAGCAAAAATCCAAGCAACCTCCACCTCCCAACACAAACCATGAAACACATACTTCACAAAACCAGTGCGCCATGCAATCACAGCCCTTACGGCAAAATAACATACCTAACATACTAGTAATAGGTGACTATAGTCAGGCACACTGACGTCCCACTCACTAGGCTGAATAAGGAGAAGGTTACTGTTATAGCTGCCTGTCGGGTGCCAGGATCTGCCACATAACACAAGCCCTCAGGTCACTCCAGAACAAGTACAAATATGGCTCTATCATTGTCCATGTTGGTGTGAATGACCTGAGCCATACCTCCCTGGATTACATGAAGAGAGACATGGAAGAGCTCTCTGATTCATAGGTTTATAGGTTCATACTAGGCTATCTGCCCAAGGGCATTTATAAGCCTAGCCCATAGATATGTGGCTTTCGCCACCCCTTTAGTTTGAATAAAACTATGCCTATTATTTTGCTGTGCCTCTGTCTAGCAGTGACACTGAAGTAATCCCTGGGGTATATCTGCGATCTCCCATCCATTGGTCAAGATTTCTCTTGAACAAGGCCAGCGAGGTGCTCTGCCTCACATTTACCGGGATTTTGTTCCACAGCATAGGGAGTCTCTGGGTGATGAATCTGTCCCTCCAGCACGTCCTATTAATAACCGTGTCAAGGTTTAAGTCTCCCGCCCTTGTGGTTCTGAGGGATCTAGATTTTTTGAGGTGAAGCATATTCATCAAATCTGGGTTTGACATGGCCTTATATGTCAGGCACAGGTCACCTCTGAGCAAGCGGTATGAGACTGAATAGAGCTGGAGTTCTTTCAGTCGGGCAGCATAAGACATATTTTTGAGACCCTTTATCCTCTTGGTGAGGAACTTTTGGGGCCTTTCCAGCTGCTGCAGGTGTCGGGTCAGATACATTCCGAATGGGGCATTGTACTCAATCATAGGTCTAATGAGTGATGAGTACAGGGGGATGATAACCTCCCTTGATCTAGATGTGAATCCCTTCATAATCAGGTGGGCAATGTAGAAGGTTTTCCTGACTACTTTAGCAACATGAGTGTCAAACGAAAGGCTAGTGTCAACCTGGGTCCCCAGGTCCCTGACGACTTCTGTGCTCAGTGGATTGCCACCTATATGGCAGCTAGGGGTAACCTTGTTTTTCCCGAAGGGTATGACTATGCATTTCTTGGCGTTTAACTTTAGGCCATGGCTCTGGCACCAGTTATCCGTTTCTGTGAGGCCCTTCTGAAGGATATCTGTGTCAGAAGTGTTTTCGACTATGGCGCCCAGTTTGCAGTCATCTGCAAACTTTGTCAGCCATAACCCTCCTGTGTTACCTTGTACTTCAGAAAAGTAGATGCCGAACAAGAGTGGACCCAGGACTGAGCCCTGTGGGACACCACTTGTGACAGGCTTTGAGTCTGACATGGCTCCAGCAACTCTGACCCTGTGGGTTCTGTCACTTAGCCAGTTTGCAACCCATCTTGTGATGTATGGGTTTACATTCAAGCTGATGAGTTTTTCGATAATACCTGAGTGGGGTATTGCGTCGAAGGCCTTTGCCAGGTCGAGGTAGGCTGTATGGACTGCCTTTCCCTCATCAATGGCCTTGGTGACTGTTTCGAAAAAGTCAACCAAGTTTAAAAGGCATGATCTGCCTTTGACAAAGCCAAACTGGGTTGGATCCAAAGTCTGCAAGTTCCCTATGTCTTTATTTATGAGTTCCATTATGATCCTCTCCATGGCTTTGCAGATAAGGCTTGTCAAGCTAATGGGACGGTAATTTCCAGGGTCGGTGGAGGCACCGCCCTTGTGAAGTGGGACCACAGTCGCAGTGCGCCACTCCTTGGGTACGTATCCTGAGGTGATGCTAAGATTAAACAGCTGTCCTAACTGCGGGTTTAATTCCTCATTTAGTTCGTGGAGCACACAGCCGGGGACACCATCCGGTCCCATGGATGCTGTGTTTTTTTACCTTAGAGAGAGCAGTTCTCACCTGGGCGTTGGAGATATTTGGGGGGGCTACAATCCTCTGGTATAGATATCTCTCCTTTTGGGGGGGAGGGGGGGGAGAAGTTTGCACTGAACCTGTCAGCCAGTATGTTGGCAATGTGTGTAGGTTCAATAATCTTCACATCATTTTGGACTAATTCTGAGCATATCTGGGAGTTTCCTCCTAGGTTTCTAACATAGCTAAAGAAGGCCTTATGATTGTCTTTTGTGTCCTTGGCGATTTTTCTCTCAAAGTTAGCCTTGGATGATTTTATGAGAGCTCTTAGTTTTTTACTTATAATGATCAAAGGTGTCTTACCTTTCAAGGATTTTGCTCTATCTTGTAGTAGCTTCCTCCTTTTGTTGTAGAGCTTGTTTATGGCTGGGGTCCACCAGACTGGACGCTTGCCTTTGGTACAAGGAGTCTTAGTTTTGTTTGGGATTGCCTGATCCATGCAGTCCTGTAGGTGCTGGTAGAAGGCATTTGTAAGTGATTCAGCAGTTTGAGTAATGTTTACCACTGGCTCAGGGGCCTTAAAGGAGACCACACTAGTTTTTAGAAGTGTGAAGTCGGCTTTTGAGAAGTTTTTCACTGTGGTCTCTTTTATTTCAGGTGGGGGCAGGATGAGGACCTCCAGCGAGATTAGTTTATGATCTGATCTCACCAGTGAGGGGTTTACTTCCGGTATTGAACATTTTGATCCCATGTTTGTGATGATGAGATCAAGTATGTTTTCTCCTCTTGTGGGGATGGTGACTAGTTGTTCCATGGCATTTGAGTTTATGAACTCCAGGAACCTTTGGGCTAGAGAGTTTGGGCTTGAGTAGTGTTCCCAGTCTATATTAGGGTAGTTGAAGTCACCTAATATGATGGTGTTTGGAGATACATTTATCCCCTCCAGTGTTTTCAGGAAGGCCATGTGAGGTTCCTGGGTTTGAGAGGGTGGCCTGTAACATGCTACAAATTGCAGAGCAGTCTTGCCTGTGGTTAATTGCACCTGGATGGTCTCCGATGCATCGTGCGTTGCCACCAACCTTGAGGTGTGGGTGTCCTTTATGAATATGGACACCCCCCCCTCCTTTTTTGGTGTTGTCCGGATTTTGGGGCCGGAACGCATGATATGAGGTGAAACCTGATAGTGCTGGGGTGCTCTCAGGAGCCTAGTCCAGGCCGGTATGACACTGAGCTTGAGTAGCATCCTGCCCTCACCAAGAATGATACCACGGTATACAGAAAAAATTCTCGATTTCAACAATTGGCTAAGTTTCTGGTGTCATTCAAAGGGGATCCAGTGTCTGTCCGCCTAGGATGACATGCTCGACAAGCCACGCTGCTTCGCTAGAGATGGCTTACACCTGTCACCGTTAGGATTTCGAATACTGGCCATGGCTTTTGCCACCCCCATAGCGCCTTTTTTAGGCAAGGCTCAAAAGACAAACTCACTGCCGTAAATAGCACAAGTAACAAAAAACTGAGGATAATGCTACTCAATGCCAGAAGTCTAAACCTCAAAATGCACGCACTCGAGGCACTCCTCAGTATGGAGAAAATCGATATATGTGCAGTAAGAGAAACCTGGTTTAAGGATCCAGAGAGCACCCCAGCACTACCAGGCTACAACTCATACCATACATTTCGGCCACAGAACCCAAACTGAAACACAAAAGGCGGGGACGTATACATATTCATCAAGGATACCCACACCTCCAGGTTAGTGGCACAGTACAATGCTTCAGAGATCATCCACGTGCAACTAACAACGGGCAAAACTGCAATTCAAATTGTAGTTCTACAGATCACCCACCATGTCCCAGGACCTCCATTCTGTGTTTCTGGAAACACTGGGAAACAAAGGTCCTACCAAACACCTCAAAATTGGGTGATTTCAATTACACAAACATTAACTGGGAGAACTAGTCAAGTACTAACTCCTTTGCCCAACATTTCCTAGAATTTATAAACTCAAATGCCCTGGTTCAACTGGTCAATACTCCCACCAGAGGTGACAACATATTGGACCTGGTCAACACCAACATGGGCGACCGGTGCTCCACACCGGAGGTCAACCCCTCGCTGGTTAGATCTGACCATAAACGAATCACTTTGGATATCCACATTCCGCCCCCACCCCCGGACAAGGAAACCACTGTGAAAAACTTTTCAAAAGCAAACTTCGTATTACTTAAGACCGAGGTGGAAAGTTTCATAGCCCCTATGTTGAAGGATAAAGCTGTCCAAGCTGTAAAATCCTTTACTAATGCATTCTATGGGCACCTACAAGAATGCATGGAAAGTGCCATCCCAAGCAAAACCAAGACTTACTCCTCCAAGAAAAGGAAACCAGTCTGGTGGACTCCTGCCATAAACAAGCTATACAACAGGAGGAGGAAACTAGTACAGAAAACAGTAAAATCCCAAGAAGGGAAGACATCCCTGATCAGTATCAGCAAGAAACTACGATCCCTCATAAAAATCAACCAAGGTGAGCTTCGAAAGAAAAATTGCCAAGGACTCCAAGATGACCTCAAGGCATTCTTTAGCTATGTCAAGAATCTAAGTGGCAATGCTCAGATCTGCTCGAAGTTGGTGCAGAATGGCACAAAATACACTGAACTGACCGATATCGCCAACATCCTGGTAGACAGGTTCAGCTCAAACTTCACCCCCCTCTTACCCCCAAAAGTTCCCATAACCATACCTGAAGAATGTACAGTCCCCGAAATCATACACACTCAGGTTAAAACGGCCCTCTCCAAAGCCAAAAACACAGCACCAATGGGACCGGACGGTGTCCCAGGGTGCGTCCTACATGAGCTCAAAGACCAACTAACCCATCACCTAAACACACCGTTCAAACTCAGCCTCTCTACAGGCTATGTACCCATAGAGTGGCGCACAGCAACGGTTATTCCGCTCCACAAAGATGGAGCCACAACAGACCCCGGGAACTATCACCCTATAAGTCTGACTAGCTTGGTCTGCAAGGCTATGGAGCGCATCATTATGGAACTCATTAACAGAGACATTGGGAACCTCCAAACACTGGACCCTACCCAGTTCGGCTTTAAGGGCAGATCATGCCTCCTAAACCTGGTGGACTTCTTTGAGACCGTTACCAAGGCTATAGACGAGGGAAAGGTGGTACACACAGCCTACCTAGACCTTGCAAAGGCCTTCAACACCATTCCCCATTCTTGTATTACAGACAAGTTCACCAGCCTGAACATAAACCCCTACATCACAAGATGGGTTGCCAAGTGGCTCACGGACAGAACCCACATGGTGAGAGTTGCGGGAGCTAGATCAGACTCTAAACTGGTTACAAGTGGCGTTCCTCAGGGCTCAGTCCTGGAACCCCTCCTGTTCGGCATATACTTCTCAGAAGTACAGGCAAGCAAAGGAAGACTATGGCTGATCAAGTTCACAGACGACTGCAAACTAGGGGCTATAACTGACTCTCCGGCTGACACAAACATCCTCAAAAAGGTTCTCACCAAGACAGATACTTGGTGTCAAAATCATGGCCTCAAGCTAAATGCCAAAAAGTGCATAGTCATCCCCTTTGGAAAAAACAAAGTACCCACAAACTACCACATAGGTGGTAGTCCCCCTAAATATGGAAAACGTAATAAGGGATCTGGGGATCCAAATAGTAATCTCACCTTTTATAATCACATTGCCAAAGCATTTAGAAAATCCTTCTACGTGGCCCACCTAATCACAAAAGGGTTCGCATCCAGATCAAAACAGGTCATTGTGGCCCTCTACGCATCACTCATCAGACCCATCATAGAGTACAATGCCCCATTTGGGATGTAACTTACAAGACACCTGCAACAGCTGGAAAGACCACAGAAGTACCTCACCAAGAGGATCACTGGCCTCAAACAGACGCCCTATGCAGCTCGACTCAAGTAACTCCAGTTGTACTCAGTTGCATACCACCAAGTCTCTTGACGAAAGCGGTTATTCAAGTAAAGTTTATTACGCTATTGGTGCCTGTGAGAGTTGTTTTTTTTACATTGAACATTGTTGGTGAACATTGTTGGTGACTACGTTAATTGCTACTTGCCATTCGAGTTAGCTGTTTCTTTCCTCAACCGATTATTGTTGGTTCTCAATCGCTGTGGTTTTATTTGGTTTGCATACCACCTACTCAGAGGTGATCTCTGCCTGACATACAAGGCCATGTCCAACCCTGAATTGATGGACATGCTCCACCTAAAGAAAACTTATCCCCTCAAGCCATAAGCTCTAGGCATCTAAACCTTGCCACAACAATAAATATCACGTGCTGGAGGGACAGATTCCTGTCCCAGAGACTTCCCATGCTTTGGAACAAGATTCCAATCAAAATTAGGCAGAGCTCTTCGCTAACACTCTTCAAAAGAAACTTGACGAGTGGATGGGAAACAAAGTTTACCCCAGGGATCACTTCAGTGGCTCTACTGGATAGAGGCACAGGAAACTAATCTAAGAGGGCGGCGAAAGCCAACACATTCTGGCTAGGCATATAAATGCCTTCCAGCAGATAGCCTAGTACCCTACCTATGAACCTAGGAGTGTCTCCTAAGAGCAACTCCTGTACCCGCTGCCCTGCTCGTTCCATCAGCTGCATATGAAATGAGGCGCATGGACGAGTTAACAATGGAGTTGAGGGTAGCAAGCTGGGAGGCAACTTTGTCTGTAGCTCCTGTAGCTACTGTATCCTGAAGAACATCTCCCAGCACTTTAAGGAGATCTCTATGTAGTCTCGTGAAATGGGTTAAGTAGTTAAGTGAACGGAGTGCAAAGTCGCTGAACTAAACATGAGCTTCCCATATCTATCCATGGAGGAAGTTTCTGACATTTCCTTTTTGGCGGCTGCCGCCACCACCATGGGATCAACTGGCACACCTTTGGTCAAGAAAGATTTATCTTGGGGGGCAGATATGAACGTATTAGGCCTCCTAGGGACAGGGTCCATGGTGTTTGGAGACTCCCACGCCCTTCGTGAGACCAGCTGCATAAGCTCATCGAACGGAGGAGACATCCAAGAGGTGGAGGGCTGAGACCCGAAAGCCTTTAGGAGAACCGACTCGTCTTTTGTAGGGTTTGTGGACTGTCAGTCACCCCTCTGCCTAAGGATTTCAAGTATCGCTGCAAATGTGATATCCTCAGAGGGGGACCATGGGGACCCTTCTAATTCATCCAAGTCAGTATCAGATGTTAGGGACTCCTGACGGGAGTCTAGATGTTTCCTCTTACAAAATCTCTTCCTGGGAACCTCATCAGTGGGAGCTTCTGGTGAGGTCTCGGAAGAGCATGGGCCACCCAATAGGGCTTCCTGAGGCTCTGGGTCTCTGCGCTTTGCCAGGATCTGTGAAGCAGAAGCAGACACAGGTGCTTTAGGGGATGAAGAAGGTGGACATAAGGCTGAGGATGACTTAGGAGACATAACTCTCCTCATGGTTTTGAGGGCACCCCTGCTCCGATGTGAAGGGACCGACGGATCCAAGGAAACTGTTGATACCCCTGGCACCAGGACAGTGGGCTCCAAGCCCAAGGTAGGAGCCGAGCTCATCCAAGCCGAAAAACCGAGAGGCAGAGTCTGAACCAAGTCGGTTCGACTATCCTCCCCAGACTGGACTAGAGTGTGTCAGCTCTTCGAGTCCTCAATCGGCACCGAGGTCGTCATGGTGAACGGAACCGAAGCCAGTGGAGCAGGCATTGGCTTGGAAGGCTCCACAATCAAAAAGTCTGACGACTCCGGCTCCAAAGGACAGGTATGGCTTGGAGGAGGAAAAGTTGTAGCTGGCATAAGGGTCTTTGGCTCCGCAACCACTTGGGTCGGAGCCGATAATTTTGCAAAGGCCGGTGCCTGTAAAAGCTTCAGCACCACATGATGCACATCCAAATCTGAAAGGCTAACAGAAGACCAAGATGAATGAATTGATGGTACTGAATGAAGTAAAGGAGATTTTGAAATTTCAGATACCGGTTCCAAAACTGGGGACCGGCTCTGAAAAGAAAAGACAGTTGGCTCCGAGACCTATGGAATTGATGTCACAGACTTTTTTGATTCTTTAGATTCCATAAAAGTCTTGGAAGACTTTGAGGACATACTAGATCCATCATGGTCACTCACAGCCTCCTGGAAAGAAGGCTTCAATAAACCCCTATCAATGAGTTTCCTCTTTCTCTCTTGGAAAACCCGAGAAGAAAAGGAATGGCATATAGAGCAGGTTTCTTATTTTATTTATTATTTATTACAATTTGCAGTTTGTTTTCCAGGATGGTCCACTGGGCCACATGAGCCCATTTTCAATGGAGTCCTATGGACAAAAGCTCCAGAAAAAAAGTACAAATACATAGTATATGGAGCAGTAAAGATCTTGGTACAAAATTCTTGTAGTACACAAATTCTAACAAACAATACATTTTTACTATATTATAGTACACACTTCTAATAGCTAATAGAGTGGTAGTATAACAAATCAAAATTTTTTTTTCCAGAAAGAAAAAACAAGAGCACTTGTTAGAGTATCAAATCATTTTGTTTATTTTATAAAGCCAATCAGTGGAGTACTAAGGATGGAGAGTTCCTAGGAGGTAATTTTAGGTACCAATGAGTGTGTAAATATTGGATGAAGTTTATTCAGGAGTTAGGTGGGATGGGAGCATGAGCATATCCATTGTGAGGTAAGATGTGCATGCAATGAGGTTTTAAACAAGGAGAGACTGTTAGTGGTGCGAATGGGAGTTGGGAGAGAGTTCCAGAGGCGAGCTAAAGAGAAGGACATCAGGTGATTACCAGCTGGATATGTAGGTTTGTAATTTAATAAGGTTTTGGGAATTAGACCTGAGGAGTCGATTTGGATTATGCATTGTGAAGGTGTTTGCAAGAGAGAGACATAGCGATGGTTTATGCATAAGTTTGTGCGCTTGGATAGGCTGGGTATACGTAAGGAAGTGTGGCAGTTCTAGCCAGTCTAATTGGTGAAGGGAGTTCCAGTGGTGGGAGGCGGCTCTATGACCTGTAGCAAACTTGGATATTTTGTTATAGCAGGATGAGAGTTTGGTTGAAAGGGAAGATTGCAGGTTGGTGGGGATAGCTGCATCATATAAAAGGGAAGGGATAAGGTATCTGTTGGCTAGTATAACCTTGGTGGAGGGAGAGATGAAGCATCTGTGAGGGTAGAGCATACCAAGTTTTTTATGAGTTCTTTTGATGTTGATATGTACATGCTTGTCAAATTTTAGTTGGTCATCGATTATTACGATTATTATACCTAGTAATTTTGTATCTGATACTATTTCTAGGGAAGTATTGTTTTTGCTGGCAAGTGTAATGCACCTAAGCAATAAACACAATTGACATGGCTGTCAGTGACAGACATCTTCTGACCACATTTAGGGCACTTTTTAAACCCTGACTTAGGGTGTTTTTGTCCTTGTCATCAGCCATGACAGAAAATGTGGACACACCCAACAACAATCAAAAATAAGAATAAGCCTTGTAATAAAAAACAAGCTAAATATAAGTAAACAAGCCCCAACAACCACCAAATATATGACTAAGCCTTCTAACAAAAACAGGCTAAATTTAAGCACACAAACCTTTAGGCTAACAAATCTCACACACACACATCTAAAACAGATATCAATTAGTGAAAAATTCACTAAATACAAATAACCAATCTATACACTGCTAAAGTTAACTATAAAGCTGTGACAAAAGTCACTAAGCACACAATACTAATTCTACGAAAAAATGTGACAGAAAGTAACTATTTAAACAAATCTTTAATTAAATTTTAAATAGGCCTAAGAAAAAAAAACGAGGCCAACTATAAAGCTATGACAAAGGCACACAAGGGAAAGGGAAACTACAGATAAAGCTGTAAGAGCTTTACTAACTAGCCATCTAACAATATTACGAAGAAATTATGAACAATATTTTGAAAAAAGATAATAGTAAGTTTTTTACTGGCCCAAGCTAGCGAGAACCTCCGATCTGTTGCAGCGGCAAACTACATCTAAGGTAACTCTAGGTGCATCACGGGATAGGGACTTGTGGCCTCAAGCTACTTGAAATCCTCAAGCTTTGTAGTAGGCTCACTCAGAGCTGAGGGATCGGCTCTGAACCATTAATAAGAATGAACGGCGAGATAGAACAACTTCACATCTTCATATTGCATTTATCTGCCAGTTCAAAGGGTTTCTGAATTAACCCATGAAGGACCACTGTTAGATCCCAAAGAAGAGAGGGATCCTTTACTGGTGGTCTAAGGAAGAAAATTCCCTTCATGAAAGCTTTACACAATCTGGAAGATGTCAGACAGAATGATTCGTTTCCAGCATAAAAGTTGGATGTGGCTGCTAACTGAAGTTTAACAGTAGAAAAACTAGCCACTTCCTTAAAAACACTAGTGAAAAAAAGAAGAATGGCCGAAGTAGGTGCTGAAAGGGGGGGGGGGGGTCAACATTGTGCTTGGAAGCCCATATAGAATTTTTTTTTCTATTTACTTTCATACACTTTCTTGGTGGAGGCCAAGATAATGTCACGAATTGGAGAACCTTCTTAATATCAATGGAAGAGGAGAAAACTATGTGGTCAGTTTGAGGGTGTGGAGATAGGGATGTTGAATTTCTGATGGATGAAATAAGAGATCCTGAGTGGGCTCCAGTATCCAAGTGAGACTAGAGGAAGAGGAACCATACCTGTTGAGACCAGAAGGGGCAATGAGGATAACCAAGCTCTTTAGCCTGCTTGCTTTCTGTAGGAACTTCGGGATCAGTGGAAGAGGCGGGTGGGTATAGAGGAGATGGGGGGGCAATCGTAAATCAGAGCATCGCCTCAGTGACTCCCCTAGAGGGGGGAATCACAGCTAAGTACTTGATGCACTTGTTGAGGGGATAGCAAACAGGTTACAGCAAGGCTGGCCCCAGCAGCTGAAGATCATATTTGCTACTGTTTGATTGAGGGACCACTTGTGAGGAAGCAGAATGGACCTGCAGAGACTGTCAGCATGTTGGTTTTCCCAGTATGTGGATTGACATGAGAAAATGGCCTGAAGAGATCGCCCATTCCCAGATCCTCATGGCCTCTCTGCACATCGGGTAGGAATGGGTTCCTCCTTGTTTGTTGATGTAACAGACCACTGACATGCTGTCTGCGTGAACTGCAACAGTCCCTAGAGGGAGGGCATCCTGAAAGGCTTGCAACTTTAGAAGGACTGCTCTCATGTATAGGACAATGATATGCAACTAGGACTCCAATGGGGACCACATGTCTTGGACCATCTTTCTCATGAAATGCCCCACCCCAGTTGGGAAGCATCCATGGTCACTGTGGCGACTGGAGGAGGAAGGAAGAATGCCCTACCCAGAAACAGGTCTCCCAACTGGATCCACCAGCGAACATGACGTTTGCAAATTGCAGAAAGTTTTATGGGAAATACAGAGACTGGTAGAGAGTAGTACCACAAATGTCCATTGAAGGAATCGCATAAAGAGGAACTAGAAGAATGACAGCTGACGCTGAACCACGAGCTTGTAGTACTAGTTTTTCTGGAGCAGATGGACGAGACAGTATGGCCTGCATCTGACTTATCAATAAGGTGATACAATGAAGGGGTAATGATGCCACATGTTCCTATAAATTCCAGAGCCTGTACAGGAGTTAGACTCTATCTGGCATGGTTTATAGAAATGCCTAAAAAGCTGGAGATCTGAAGCAAGGAATCCCTGGCTTGTAGAAGTTGATGCCTGGCTGGGGTGGTGAGGAGCCAATCGTCAAGGCAGGGAAACACCTGGAATTCTTTGAGTCTCAAGTGAGCTGCCATGACTGCCATGCGTTTGCTGAACACCCTTGGCACTGTGGCGAGTCCAAAGAGCAGTGCTCCAAAATGGTAGTGATTGACTCCCAGCTGAAGGTGCAGGTATTTCCTGGAGTACCTGACTATTCTGATGTGCTAGTACACATTCTGAAGACCAATAGCACACATCCAATCGCCCTTGTGCAGAAGGGGCAAGATGGACTGAGCTGTAACCATTCGAACTTTGACTTCTGTACATAAGATTCAAACTGCTTAGATCCAAAACTGGTCTCAGGTCCCCTGTTTTCTTTGGCACTAAAAAGAAGTGGGAGTAAGTTCCGAATCTTATCTGTTCGGGTGGGATCTCATGGATGACTTTTTATAGCAAGTTTTGAATTTCTTGAGCTGCTCATTCCTAACTGGGTGGAATGTGAGGAATTTTCTTTCTTTGGACAAGTGGTGGAAGGGAAAAGGAAAAGGATAAGTAGTAACCTCTGGATATGATTCTTAGCACTCTTGCATTCTTTGTGACATTTGTCCAGGCAGCCAGGTGCAAGGAAAAATCATCCTTGATTGCCTCCAGAGGTGGGCAGTCGGGCAATGCTTCAGAAGTGCCGATAGGGCCTGTCAGAGGAGTCATCTCTGAAGCCCTGGTTTTGCAGACCCCCTCGCCTCTGGGGTGACATCTGCCACTGAAACCTCCTCCTCTGCCTCTGGAGGAAGTATCCCCATGCGAGTCATGAAAAGGCCACTGAGATTTCCAGAACTACATTTTGTTACCACTTCGCTGGTTCCTACAGAATATACATTGAGAGGTAGAAAATTTGATTCCAACTGCGGGCGACTATCTTTCACTGATGGTCCGAACAAGGAGGAGCCATCAAAGAGAGCATTAACAAGTGATGCCCTGAAAGGCTCTGCAAAGTCGCATAGCCTCATCCAGGCATGTCGCCTAATGGCTATGCCTGAACCGGCTGCTCATCAAGCACCCTCTGCTGTATGGGAGATCAGCCTCATTGATGAACTGGCAATGGACGAAAAAGTAGCCAGTTGAGGAGAAACCTTCCTGAGTTCCTCCACAGCCATGTATTCAGAGTTTGAAAGCTCCTTGATCAAATCTATGTAGGCAAGTAAAATCTGCAAGGAAATTTAATGACCTCAGTGTGAATGCGGCTGAGGCATATATGCATTTTCCAAATCTGTCCTATTGCTCTGGGCTCCCTGTTTGGTGGATGGACAGAAGAGCTTTGTTCTGTTAGCTCCTTTTTAGTGGCCACCGCCACAGCTACGGCACCAGCTGGGACTCTGTTGCTCCAGTGAGGTCGATCAGAAGGAGGAACTAAGAACTTATCCAGGTGCTTGGGGATGGGCTCTACAGTGTCTGGTTCCTTCCAAGCCCAGTGGGAAACCAGGTCAATAAGTTTATCCGCTGGGGGGAAATCACCCAACACGTAGCTAAGCTAGCCCCGAAAGCCTCCAGAACACAGATTCCTCAGAAGGAAGAGTTTGAGAAGACCAGGCACCTTTCTGTTTGAGGATTTCCAGGATGCTCCCAAAGCAGACATTGTCAGGTGGCGATCGGTGGGGGGATCCTTCACCCTCATCAAAATTGATGTCTTCTGTGACAGACTCCATTGGGGAGTTTACGTGCCTCCTCTTACACATTCTCTTTCGAGGTACCTCTTCTTCAGGGTGCTCTGCAGAGGTGTAGGAAGAAAGGGGAAATCCCTCTGGGGAACATGTGTAGAGGCTTCCCTCAGCTGGCTGACCCCAAGGAACAGAAAAGATGGGCTCAGAGCTTGGATCCAATGAGGAGTGAGGGGTAGGATCAGAGATTTGAGATCACAGCTCTCTATGTCAAGAGAAAACCCTTTCTACTACCTAAAAGGCTGATGGACCTGGGGAAACCTCTACCCCCTACTCTGAGCCAAAGCAGCTGAGGATGGAAGGTCAGGGAGAACTCCAAATCTCAGTCCTCCAGAGAGTTGGACCTGAACTGTCCAAAGCCCAGGCACTGAGGGGAAGGGAAGGATCCGACAAAGTAGGAGTAAAAACCCAACACCTCAGACCTGGTGCTGACCTCTCAGATCAGAGACCCACTCTGATCTGAAGTTACTGGAGCAGGGCTGGTCAGAGACTCAGTTGGGAGTTGCGGAGGGAAGCTTTCTTGGATCCAATGCCAAATCTCTCAAGGGTTTTGGATCCTGGGACTCAATCTACAAGCTGGATCAGACGCGACAACAGTATTGGCTGGGCAGATGCACTCATGGATCCAAGAGGGGACAGAGTTGGCAAGACCCCCATCTGGATCTGAACCTGAGAAATCTCCGCATCATCCTGTCCATATCTGCCGCTGTCAAGCTCATAGACTATCTGGATGAAGCTACAGATGCTGGCCTAGAATGCTTTTTTGGAGTTTGAACAGGCAGAGCTGGACACACGTTTTCAAAAAACTTTAGTGACCGGCTCCTAGCTGTCGGGTCCAAGGGGCTGGGATCTGAGTAGGAGGTGGATGGTACGGGAGAGCTGGTGATGGTAATCATGCCTGTTACATTCAATGAGACCTCTGGATCCAAGGAAGGCGCTACAGTCTTTGGATCCAAAGAGGTCAGATCACAAGTCTTCCTATGTTGTTCAGGAAGCTCTGAGGAGGCCCTCAGTGACTTTTATAGTGCTTGTTTCATGGAGTCTACTGAGCCATGATGAGATTTAGAAGAGGCTTGAGCCCCAGGAGAAGAGGAAGCTGGAAGTAAGTCTAAGTATTAATTTGCTGACCCAGTCAGAGGGGGTCCTGGGCTTAAAAGTGGTGCATATCTCACAGGCTAACTTTAGATGCTCAGGCCCCAGGTAGCAAACACACTTCTTGTTGGTATCAAAACTGTGGATCTTATGCCCACAAGAAGTGCATTTCTTGAAACCGGTGGGTTTCCCTGACATTGCAAGAAATAGAAACCTTTAACTGTAAAAACTGTAACGGTTGTACAAAATCAGAATATCCTGAGCAGTTAAAGCACAAGGTACACATTCTAAGCTTAGCTACATGTTTAAAGTAAGCTACACACCTAACTATATGTATGCAGAAAAAAATTCTCTCTCTCTTTTTTTTTATAGAAATATTACACCCTATTGCCAGCAACCACCTAAATCAATCAGAGGGAGAAGGAGAGAAGAAAACCTTAAACATTTAAATAGTAAAAACTAGTAAAAGATTATTCAAAGCTAACAAGAAGCAAATAGAAAAATTCACTCTCACTACTCGAGACTGGATCTGTGTCTTGACATGATGGCAACAAACAAGGTCTGAGGAGTTGGGGATGAAATAGAGCGCTATGGGTAGAGGGAGGAGCTAGAGATTTGGATCCGAATTCTATGAGGCCGAGTCGGACTGGATCCTAGACCTATCTCTGAGGAAGAATTAAAAGGACATCATCACAGCCTATATTTCTTAAAATTAAAAAGGTACTTGTTTAATATCTTTTAACATGTACAACACAGTCACTGAAGAGACTCCCCACACATTTGAAATACCAGTGACTACACACTTCAATTTTTTTTTTTTTACTGTATATAAAGAATAGTTGTGTAAAATCTTACCATAACCATAGATGTCCCTCACTTCCATGATGCAGTATTCCAAACCCTTAGGTTTTTCTCTCATTACCTGAACAGCCAACTATACAAAAGGTTCAAGTCACCTCAGGGTATGTGGGAGGTCTGACGTTGGCTAAGGGAATGTGGGTCATAAAAGTGACGTCTGCACGTACCAGACCTCAGAACTGAGCACCCCAGTCCCAGGACAACTACATAAGTCCAGTGCCACCCAAGAAGGGGGAGTCTAGTTGAAGAAGGGGGAAGGAGAGAAGGAAGGAATACTGCAACATGGAAGAAGATGACATCCATGGTTATGGTAAGATTTTACACAACTATTCTATGTCCTTCTATTCTCATGTTGCAGTATTCCAAACCCTTGGGTGAGTGCCAAAGCTCAAAGGGAAGAAGAGGGGGAGGCTTTGAACTATTTTCTATAAATCCATGAAGGATTGCCATGGCAAATCCAGCCCCGGATTTGGAAATGTGATCCAATTTATAATGTTAGGAAAACATGTGGACAACGGTACATGTAGCTGCCTCTAAAATGGTAGCAGTGTCCAGTCCTTTAAAAAAGGCTCCAGGTGAAGCCACAGCCCTACCAGAGTGTGCCTTAACCTTAAACCCCAAGGATTTCTCATGGTATGCACAGCACAAGGAGATTGCCCTGGAAATCCAGGCAGAAATTGCCTGCTTTGTTGCTGCTTTCCCCGGAGCCCTGGGATGAAAGGAGACAAATGATTGGTCTGTTTTTCTGATAAGACTAGTTCTTGTCAAGGTAAAACCTAAGCTGCCTATGCACACATCAAGGGAATGTAAGACTCTCTCACTGTCATTCTGTGGATGGGGCAAAGAAGGTGGGAAGGTGAATTGCTTGGTTTAAGGATAGCTCATTGACCACCTTGGGCATGAAGGAAGGGTCGGTCCTAAGCGTTACCCTGTCCTTGTGGAAGGTGCGGAAAGGGGGAATAGCCATGAGGGCCTGTAATTCAGACACTCTTCTAGCAGATGTCAAGGCTACTAGGAGAATCATTTTCCAAGTGCAGTGTTTTAGAGAGGCCTTTGAAGCTGGTTCAAAGGGGGCCACCGTAAGCTTCTCCAGAACATAATTCAGGTCCTATGGTGGTGGGAAGGATTTCCTTTGGGGCCTGAGATGCAGCACTCCCTTTAGGAATAACTTTGCAGGTAATCGAGATGCCAAAGAGGGATCCAAAGGCAGATAAGGAGAAACAGCAAGGTGGACGCCAACCCTGTCTGCAAGAGTTCACACAGGTATGAACAGTACCAAGGGGACATCAGCCTGAAAAGGGTCCAACTGTATTTGTAGACACCATGTGGAGAATCTTTTCCATTTTGACATGTAAGATCTCCTAGTGTTAGGTTTCCTGGCCTCTCGCAGGGCTGTAACCACGTCCTCAACGTAAATGTGTCTGTAAGGGACCAGAATTCTACCACCCACAGGGTAAGGTTCAGAGATTGAATGTGGGGATGGATTAGGGATCCCTTGTCCTGTGTGAGTAGGTCCACTCTGTGAGGTAACTTGTGGTGATTGCCCCTGGCTAAATGCAGAAGGAGGGGGAACCAATGCTGCCATGGCAAAAGGAAGTCACCAACAAGAGTTTTGGTTTGTCCTGTTGGATTTTCAGTAGGACCTTCTGAATAAGTGAGAAGGGGGAAATGCAAGCAAACATCGCCTTCCAAGAGATTGAGAAGGCATCCATTGCCCCTGACAAAGGACTGGGTAGCCTGGTGCAAAAGGATGGAAGTTGTCTGTTGATAGGGGAGGCAAACAGATCTATCGGAGGTGTGCCCCGTTTGTGGACTATGTCCAGGAACACATCCTTGTGAAGCATCCATTCATGGGGCTGTGACATGGACCTGCTCAAGGTTTCTGCCTTGGTGTTCTGCTCTGAAGGGATATACACTCTGTCTGTAGAGTGACGCTTAGTTTTGTGGCAAGCTCCCACACTAGGACAGCTAGTCTGCATAGTAAATAGGATTTTGTTCCCACTGCTTATTCACATACCACAGAACTGCAGTGTTGTCTATGAACAATTTTTGTGGTCCCTGCTTCAGTGTATATTAGAAGGCCTTCAGGGCTAGAAGAATTACTCTATTTCTCTTATATTGACATGTTCCTGTCTGATGGAGTCCGGCCAAGTGCCCTGGACTCTTTAGGAACCTAAGGCTGCTCCCCATCCGAGATCCAATGCATCTGTGTACATCTCCTGTACTGGCAAGGGAGTCTGCAAGGGGAGTCCTGGGTTGCAACTCACTTGATTCAGCCACAATTGAATCTCTTTCCTGAGGCAAGGTAGGAAGGGGATTTTGAAGTCTAGAGAATGGGAGTGCTGTGTCCATACAGACCTTAGGCACCATTGCAACTTTCTCATGTGGAGCCTTGCAATGGCAACATGGAAATGGTCGATGCCATGTGGCCCAGGAGTCTGAGGTACTGTTTGTAGATGGCGTTGCGGGGATTCTGAGCAATCTGCCTGGATAAGCAGGTCGTCTAAGTAAGGGAATATTTGAATCCCTTGAGTTCTGCAGAAGGCAAGCACTGGTGTCAAGCATTTGGTGAAGACCCTTGGTGCTGTAGACAGTCCAAAGGGCAAGGCAGAGAAATGAAAATGTGAGGAGCCCACATAGAAGCATAGGTATCTCCTTGTACTTGGGCGTTATGGGGACGTGCAGATAGACGCCCTTGAGGTGGCTAAGATTCCCTGAGGAGAAATCAAGGAGAAGAGGGGCTGCTGAGTGAGCATACAAAAGGAAGGTACTTGCAGGACGACATTGATGTGGGAAAGGTCTAGGATTGGTCTCCAGGGACAATCTTTTCTTGGGACGAGGAAGAGTCTGGAATAGAAACCCTTTCCCTTTTCTGTCTTAGGGACAAACTGAATTGTCCCTTGGGCCAACAGGCTGTCTATTACTGGATGGAAAAAGGGGAGCTGTTCTTTGAGGGGGCTGTGGAATGCCCCTCAAGGTGGGTGTTGTGATCCAGGTCTTGAAATAACCCTTTTCTATGATGGATACGGCCCACCTGTCTGTGGCAATGATTTTCCAAACAGGGGAGACAGTAAGAGAGCCTTAGGGATAGGGGGATGGAGTAGAGAGGTCTTTGCAGAAATGGCAGGTGGTCACAGACTATCTGCCTTGTCCTGAAATTGAGTCTTTTGGGCTGGAGTCTGAGCAAGCCTGGAGGGGTCTGTTGCTTCCTGACACTCTTTCTGCCCATGGAAGGAGGAGGGGGAGCAAAATGTTTCCTTATGAATTGTGTTTTTGATGGGTAATTCCTGCGGAACTTGGGGATAGGAGAAACAAACAGGTGCTTCAGGTCTTGTAACTCCTTCACCTTCTGTTGCAGAGTTCTGAACAACTCAGCCACCTTTGTCCCAAAGAGGGCAGACTTATCCAGAGGTGCGTCCAAACATTTTGCCCTAATATCATCAGGTAAGGGCTGTAACCTTAGCCAGGAATACCTTCTCAGGACTGAGGCAAATGCAGCAAATCTGGCAGAAGCTTCAGCTGCATCACAGCTGTACGTAATGGGATGTCTAGTGACCAGAGAAGACAAAAAAATGAGGATGGATAATTGTGCCTTGGCAGGAGAGTCTGGAATCTCATTCATAAGTTAAGTGGCTTGACCTAAGAGAGCGAGGGCATATTTAGACGTACAGGTTTGATAATTTACTGCCCTGAATGCCAAGGTAGCTGAGGTATAAACCTTTTTACCAAGGCGCTCCATGGTCTTGCTGTCTTTATCTGTGGGTAGAACCGAGGTGGATGGAAGCAGCTTTGAGGCCTTACCAGCACAAACTGATATAGTGCTAGGGTCCCCTACAGGGCACTTACGGAATATGGCCACCTCAGGGACCTGTAAAATCTGTCATGCCTTCAAGGTGCAGGGGGCTGAGAGTCAGGATTAACAGATGCTGCATTAAATGCATCCAGAAAAGATGTCATTACTGGGGGTACAGCTGAAGGAGCAGGGGTGTCCATCTGAAGGAGTTCATAGTATCTTTCCTGAACTTCCGTCATCTCAGAGGAATCCCATTTGAAATACTCCCTCATTTTGGAAATGGTCTCCCCAAAGGTGAGATCCTCAGAGGAATCCCATTTGAAATACTCCCTCATTTTAGAAATGGTCTCCCCAAAGGTGAGATCCTCACCTGGAGGATCAGTTTCTGCAGAATCTTCTTTTGGGGAGGCATAAACAAGGGAAGATGGTAACTGGGAGGCATATGATAGAGTCCTCTAAAGAAGAAGCAGCAGCTTGGGAAGTATCTAAGGCCTGGGGCCTAGGGCTTATCACAGGAGCAGCCACTGGGGAGGATGATGGCGTAGCAGGCCTCAGAGCCATATAAAAGCATTGAATAGGCTCTGAGAAAAAGGTCTCTGGCTGGCTGGCTCTCTGCAGAAGGAGAAACATGCTTTGTTTTCTGTTTTCATTTAAGGGTTTAGCAGGCATCGGGGCCAAGGTAGGCCTATGTTCAGAAACCTGTGTAGTAGTGGAGGGATCTGTCTGGGCAGCCAGTACAAGCCAAGGTTCCCCCTTGCCGTTGGTAGCTGATGCCTGTGTTACCTCAGAGGACTTGCCTTCAGCTCTGGGTTCTGCAACTTCCCCAATGGTACCCGCTGTACCCATATTGGCAGCAACCAATCATTTCTCCAGGCTGTCGGCCACAGGAGGGATGTCGGGTGGAGGAGGCACAGCAACAGATTCAGGCCTAGCAACTTTGAACTTTTTCTTTGGCGGCTCGATGGGTTGACTGGACGGCCCCCTCCATATCTAAAGATAAGTGATTAAGGCACTGATTTTCCAGGTAAATATTTAACGCATGCAGACGGCTGCACAATGCTTTTAGAACTAAGGCCTGACAGATGGAGCAAGACTTATGGTCGTGAGTAGGCCTTAAGCAAAAAAGGCAAAGCTGGTGGGTGTCTTTATGGAGGATCTCACAACCGCACCTACACTTTCTCTTCCTGGATGACATGAACCTACAAAAACATGCAGTGACTCAAAAGAATAAATGTCCCCACAATGGGCACTTATCTTAGAAAATACGATCAGATGGGCCAGCACAGCAGGAACAGCTGACGTTCAACTGGCGGCAGAGAAGTTCTGAGGTCTGGTACGTGAAAATGTCACTTTTATGGACCACATTCCCTTAGTCAACGTTAGACGTCCCACTTACCCTGCAGTGATAAGAAACTTTTGTATACTGGCCATTCAGGTAGCAAGAGAGGAAAACCCACGGGTTTGCAATACTGCAGCATGAGAATAGAACATTATGCAGTTCATATCATGAAATGTTTTATACAAATACTAATAAGAACAAAAATTGGTTTACTTACAGTTAGTTTCCCCCTTTTAGTATCCTTCTACACATTAATGATATAAAGTGGAGTACATGCTTTACAGTCCACCCACAAGTTTAACAAAGCCAAAAGTCCATTGTTTTTCGGCCCTTTTTTCTTGCAAAACCATATTTTATAAATGTGATAAGATGCTTTATAGTTTCCATTTATTCACTAATTTCAAAGTTGTTGGTTTTTTCCATATCCAACACCAGGATCTGGTTCAAGTCCAAGGTACTGCTGATTCTTCTAGACGACTCGTGCTTTATTCTGCCTCTCAAACATTTTCCTTTGGAATACTGCAAAAGATTTCACTGGCAAAGTCTCTCTATGAGCCTTACCATCAAAAGAAAGAAGCAGAATCCCTTTATGCTTGCTGACTTACTTTTTCTTGGATACACTTTACTTCCCACTTAGTCTGTTCTGTGCCAAAAAATGTCTCTGATCCTCCAGGCAAAAAACACTTTGAAGGCAACTGGATACAGCAGCTTGAATCTCACACCTGTCTCTCAACATTCCCAGATTACTGGGATAAATTTGCTTCTCTTCTGTCTGGTGTACAATAATCATTTTCTACAAACACTCTGCTGTCCCCAATTTTTAATTATTTTTCCTTCTGCCACAATTTTGCCAAGATCAACTCTTTTTGATGTTATGATTGCATCTTTACTAATATAGGGCTTGGCTACTTTGTCATGGCCAGGTTTGGAGCATAAACATAATGTGCCCTTTCAATGAAATTCTGCTCTGGACAAGCCCAGCTGCTTATCTGTGCTTTCATAAAATAAACAAAGTCTGTTCCTTCCAGTTTCTCTGGCACAGCAGAAAATCTCAGGTTTTCTTTGAACACTCTGCCACGTTTTAAAATGTTCTTGGAAAAAATATCATACTCTGCCAGCTTTTTCATGTTAACCTCTGATTTTATCAGCTTGTCTGAATAATTAAAGCTTCTTCTATTTTTCCAGCCTTTTGTTGTTTGAATGGATATATTCCTTCAATGTTTCATTTATTTTAATCACCTCCGAGTACCACCGATTTAGTTTTCCTCTAAATTACTGGAAGTCATCTCTTGAACCAAAGCTGAAGCCTGATACATGTTTTGCTGAAAAGCTGCAGAATCTTTCACAAATGGTGTTTCCTCTTACCTTTTCTGGCTGATGTTCTTTTAGGTTTTCCAAATTTCTTCTTTGGTGTCATCCAGGTGGGTCTATATTATATAAACGAAGCATTAAAATGTCAACTTAAATCAACCCCTATTTCTCGAAACTGCACAACACTGAACCCTCAAATTATCGATTTCTTTCCAAGGGAAAGAAATTGGTAGCCCAAACACACACACCGCATTACAACAAACACTATTAAAGTGGGGGGCTTTGCCCCCCACCCCCCAACTAAATATACTAACTTCGAGATTGCACTACAGCCGGGTAAAGGTCAGATTTAAAAGAACGGCCAACTGACTTCTTTCCCTTGGAAAGAAATCAATGATTTGGCCATTCAATGTTATGCAGCTTCGAGACATAGGGGTTCATCAAAGGTGAGTCGACATTTTAATGCTTTGTTTATATAATATAGACCCATTCAGGCATATATACTAGCGAGTAACTGAATTTTACCAAAAAACGTTCAGTTGCACTCCTTTTTCTCAGTTTCTGTTTTCATAATAGGAGGGCTGAAGCTATGCTACTGATCAGTGTGGACCCACCATGGAAGTCAACTTCTTCTTATTTCTTAAACTTCTCTCTTTCTTTTTACTCTATTTTTAAATTCCACTTTCATTTTATCACACTCACTACTTTCTATCTTCCCTAATAACTCCCATGTAAGTTCCACTATGCATTCCTTTAATTCCTCTCTTTTCTAAGAGGTAGGCAGGGAAGTGCCAGCGTCTCATTTTTACTTAATTACCCTGCATTTTTTCCATGCCTGATAAAAAGTATATATATATATATATATATATATATATATATATATATATATATATATATATATATATATATATATATTATATATTTAGAAAGCTTGTGAGGAAATTATTACTCTATTTTTGTTTTACTTGGATCGCTTGTCTGTGTACTTAATAAAGGATTTTCGACTGGAAACAGACTGCCTGCCTTGGTTGGATTACTTTCGAATACTTAGTAATGCTGTACAATTATATATTTTCTATTATTATTTTTTGTTTTGTTTTGTCTTAAGATGAGTAAGTTCGCTACTTCTACTACTATTGTCTGATCGGATTAATATACAGCGATTAACTAGGAACATATAGACTGAAAATCTTCCAAACAGAGAAGTTTCTTACACGGTTTTGTTTTTGGACCCACTACACTTTTAGTGGGTTTTGAGACTTCGGGGATACCACGGAGATTACTTGTTTTTTGTGGGTAATTATTCTCACAATCTGTGCTCTCAAAGTGCATTATGTGGGACAGAATTACCTTTCCAAAACTCAGGATGTCTGCCCCCATTAGGACAGACAAGGATAAAAAAAAAATAAAATAAAAATTAGGAATGACTACTTATTTTGCAGCAGGCAGCTTTGGGAGGTGCTGTAATTCATGGCGAGATAAAAAAAATAATATTTTCTTCATCTGTCCATAGTGGTCCTTTAAGTAGGTTACACAACTGAAGTAGAAATGAAAGAGGGGAGGGAGGGACTTTGGAAGTAAGACTACCATAAGGGGTGAAGCCAGAGATGCAACTTTGACATAGAAGGGTGGGACGGTTGAAGGGAAAATTTCAAACTGGAGCTCTAGTTCTATAGTTAGAATTTCATAAACTTTTAGCTTAATGTTTCAGTGGGGGAGGGGGGGGGCTCAAAGAACAGGGAAAAAAACAGAAGCAAGGTAAAGAGAGAACGGCACTGGAATACAACCTTAAGGTATTTGCAGCTATATAAAGTACTGATGCACTTTCCTCCCACATCACAAGACATGTTGTAGGTGGACTGGACACTAAACTGGCCCTAGGGGTTGAGTGTGTGCATGCATGCATGCATGTGTGTGTGTGCCTTCTGTGGAAGGCTGGGTGCCGGGCTGGCAACTCAACACCGTAAAACTCCACTGCCAACTGTTCTGCGGACCGGTGTTCCACTGTGGTGACCCCTAATGGGAAAATTCAAAAGGCGAAGCAGATAAAGTACTGAAGCACAAATCCTGGAGCAGAATTCACACTACTGCAATCCTACCACAGACTAAGGCACCATGCTATGCAGAAACCTACCACTAGTGCTGCAATAAATGACTAAATGAGGCTCAAATTTGTAATAGATCATAGTCCTGCCACAACTGTGAAGGAAGTTACAGGATTCAGGCAACAGACTGGGGTTAAAATGCAAAAAGGCTACATTTTACGTGTGATTCTACTTTTGGAAATAGAAGTGCAGCATAATGTTTAAACAATGCTAAAATCATGTAGTAATGCACAATCCTCCCACAACTGCAAATGAAACTACAAGACTAAGGTTCCAGAAAAGCCAAAAAAAAAAAAAAAACTTTTCTGGCTAATCCATGGACAGAAAGCACAGTAGTACAAAAAGGTCACTATAAGTGCAGTTTAAAATAATTAAGCAGAATTTAAGTTTCTTTCTTTCCTTTTTGATGAAAAGCTTGTACCTTATACCACTCAAGAGCCCCTCAAATTCTTACTATTCACTGACCTTCCTTCTAGACCTCCCCATTCTACAATTCCCACAGCCTACTGCCCTGTTGGCTCTCATATATTTTAGCTTCTTCCTTTTTGACTCCACTACTTAGCTCAAAGCTTGCTATACTATTTAACCTCATGCATGTGCATACCTATCTATACTAACTGGGTGCAAGAGATGCAAGTTATAATTTCTGATTTTCCTATCCAAAAAAACTAGTGTGCTTAGCGAAATTAACGTTACTGCTCTTTCTCTCCTACCTACCCCACTTTACCTTCCAAATTATTTTTTTTTTACTAGCAGACCATGTACAATGTAGGTAAATTAACAACCATCACCAAACTTCAATATTTAGTCATTTTACCTTTAAGTACTAGTGTTCCAGTTTACTGTTAACTTGCTTTAATCTTCAACTGCAATAAACAAATTGCCTTATTTTTACCATTTCTTACATTTTCAGAAGCTTACTGATTCATTAGTTTGATGTACACTACAGTACCACTCCTTTTCATGTTTACATCAATGCTTCTTTTACATTTTGTTCTCTTATTGCATTTACAGTTAAAAAGTCCCTGTTAAGTTTTCTTGTTTGCTTTCAATAAAATAAAAAAGATAAGGTAAAGTGTATGGCTCACAAGTATGCAACAAAGTCCAAAAGGTTTAGGATTTTTGCTTGGAAGTGTCTGCATATGTATTTTTATACCCCAAGCAGACTTCAAAGAATTTTCCTCAGGCAGACAGCAAATGCTGGAGTTGTAATGGAGAAGAAAGAGGCAACTGTGAACACGTTTTGGGAATCTAAGGAGTTGGCAGGCTTTAAAAACTCTGTTCATCTCTCTGTCAAAAATATTGACTAAGCAAATGGTTGTAACTAAGGACATTATTATTTTGAGCTGGAACACAGAATCTGAATTCTCGAGTCATAGTAAGGCCTTCCTAAGTTTAATTCTGTTGATTGCCAAAAAAGCAATTAAAAAATGGAACTCTGAGCCTAAACCAAATGTATCTGAAATATTGAACACTATACAACAGATAAACTGGAAAAGGAATCATGAGAAAAGGGAAGGAGCAAATTACATATACATAGAAACACATGGAAAATGTGGGAACATTACATACAGAATAATTTTCAGGAGGAGGAAGGAGTGACATTTAAGGGAAGGCAAGAACTGAGCAAATTATGTAATGCTGGACTAAACAGCTATAAAAAAGAAATGCTGAGTGACATACAGTATATGTAAAAGGAAAAATGTTAATATAGTTTTTTTTTTCCTTTTCTGTTAATGTATGTTTGCCTGTGTTTTAGGTGATAATTTAATAAAGGTGTTTACAAAAAAGTGGAGTCTCTCAGAATGGACCTCAATGACATGGTTGATGGAAAGACTTTGGTAAGGCTAATCAACAAACTACAGAAAAGTATTCATTAGGTCAGCTTTCACTGTTAGCAGGACATGCTTGAGACCACCATGTTGAAAAGTTACATGGCACAAATTTTTACATTAGAATTAAAAATGGGGCTCGAAGAGGGAAAGGTTGCTGTTCAAAGATTGTTGAATACAAGTCTAAATAAAAAAGATGCAACACTCAGTTTTCAGCCCTCCTTAAATCTACCATGAGTAATAACTTCTGGAATTTCCTGCATAATTTTTAAACCATGATGTACTAAAACATTTAACTCATGCCCCCTATGTTGCTACCACACTAATACCAAGTTCTTGAATGTCTGGCTTCTTTAATCACAGCCGTAAACTATCTACACACTGATAACAGGTGAACTATTAGAAGCATCACAGGACAGACAAATATAACAAATGTAGACTCCTGCACAGTTTAAAGGGCTGAATGGTACAGAAGAGAAAAGCTATAACAAAAATCTGTCTGCAAATTCATCTGAGGATAAACATTTACTAATTTAAAAAAAAATGAATTTGTTCCATGAACAAACTCTGTGTAGTGCAGAGCAGCAGATGTCCAGTTCTTCCTTACCCTGTTGAGTGCATACATTCCTGAGGTTGTTTTTGATTGTCAATGTCCATTTCAGGCACATCTACTGCACTCATCCTGTAAGACACAACAAAGACTCTGCAAAAATGTTTCCAAATACAAGAAACTAGAATATGTTTAATCCTTTTCAACTGACTGCATTTCTAGAGTCATTCTATTACAAAGGTAATCTTAACTGCAGAAATTGTGCAGTCATGTTCACGTGCTTAAGCAAAAACTAAAGCACTTTCTGTGCCTGTGCAATCACGGTTTTACATAAAAATTAAAATCTGATCAACTGTTGATTCTTCTACTTCCTTAACAGCCCCAAATACAATTGCTTCTAAAAACATGCACATACTAGGGTGAGAGTTTCTGACTTACAAGGACTACAAAAAAGTACTGTTATATTAGGAAATTACCATAAATACAGATGTTTGAGACTATTCACTGCCTTCATGGTTCAAAGCAGTAGACTATAATGCCTTCCACACATTCAGACCAGCTACAACACAGACAGGGACTAAAGATGGAGGTGTCTTGGTTTACATCAAAATAAACATACCTCAAGGCTGTACAAATAGAATAAAGCACTTGAGGTTCTCCATGTTCAAATCACCAAAGTCAAAATCCCATACCATTTCCTTGCAAGCTACAGGTCCCCCTATATTTATCAGGAAACCCATAACATGTATTTAAACTTAGTGGAAACACTCACCATCCAACCCAGTACTATATTCATGGGTGACTTTAATTACTCCAATATTAAATGAAAATCATATACAACATCAAATGTGAAAGCACAGAAGAGAATCCAGGATTTTGTAAACACAAACTCCTTAGACCAGACTGTCAATACACCAACCAGGGATGTAAACTAAGTGGACGTGGTCCTCACTAAATATGAGAGGGTGCGCCACACAATCCCTATTGTAATGTCTTCTCTGGTAAGGTCAGACCCCAAAATAGTCTCCTATGAAGTAAATATAAAACTTGGAATCCCAGCTAACCATGGAATTGTTCAGGAACTACTCTAAGGCTAACGCCCTACTATTAAGTGCTAACCTGGAAAAATTTCAAGCCCCTATAAACCCTAAGAATACTGGTACCTATGTGGAACTGCCACAGAAACCTTATACAAAGCATATTAATAGCTGCATAGAGGTAGCTGTACCCACCAGGAAAAGATAAGGAACTAACTAAAAAAAAAGTAGGTCACCCTGGGGGAATTGCAACATAGGCTATATAACAGAAGGAAGAAGATCATGGCAAAAACGAGGTGGTGTAGCACAACAGGATAAAACCATTCCCAAACTAAACAAACAACTTAGAATACAAAGTCTACTAAAGCCAAATTTGAGGTAGATTTGGCCTCCCATGCCAAGGACAACCACAAGGCATTCAATTAGCTATGTCCGCAACCTCAAAGGCAATACACAATTGCATGCAGTGCTCATCGTTAATGGAGCCACCCATACTAAGCTAGAATATATAAAAAGCCCACTGGCGGAAAAATTCAGCTCTAACTTTCCCCCTCTTTCCCCCTTAACCTACCCCGAGGAAGCACCATCAATTATAACACCCTCCCCCCAACTATCAATTCGGAACAGGTCCTCAATGCTCTAAGGTCAAAAATATTGCATCAATGGGCCCAGACAATATTCCAGGATGACTTCTAAATAGCATGAAACATGACCTACCAGGCCCGCTAGAATTGCTATTTAACTACAGTCTCCAAACAAGTTTTGTGTCTCAGAAATGGAGAACAGCAACAGGCATCCCTCTGCACAAAAGTGGGCCATCTATAGACCCACTAGTCTCATATGTAAAGTCATGGAAAGAATTATAATGGAAATGATCAATAATGACACAGGAGACCTCCAGACACTGGACCCAACCCAATTCGGTTTCATCAAGGGCAGGTCATGCCTACTCAAGCTGGTGGACTTCTTTCAGAAGGTCACCAATGCAATGCATGAAGACAAAACGGTTCACACTGCCTACCTTAACCTGGTCAAGGTATTAGACACAATATCCGACTCCAGCACTGTTGACAAACTCAAGAGGTTAGGTATAAACCCTTATGTCACTTGCTGGATAGCCAGCCGGCTCAAAAGACAGGACCCAGCAAGTTAGACTTGGGGAGTTCACTTCTACAATGAGGCCAATCACAAGCACAGCACCTCAGTGGCCAGCCCTGGAACTGCTCCTTTTTGGCATTTATTTCTCTGAAGTCAAGACCAATGTCAAGGGCCTATGGCTGATTAAATCTGCAGATGATTGCAAGTAAGCAGCAGTCATAAAAGCCCCCACTGACACAAATGTTCTCCAAGAAGGGCTGTCACAGACAAATAACTGGTCTTAGAACCATGGACTAAAACTAAATGCTAAGATATGCATAATAATATCTTTCAGGAAGTCATTCGGCCCATGGTAACTATCACATTGACAACACACCCCTAAGAGTTGACCTAGAAGTCAGGTAGTTGAGGACAAGCAGACAGTAATCTAGTCTTTGACCATCATGCGTCTACAGTAGTAAGAAAATCATTTGATACCATGCAACTTTTAAACAAAATTACAGTATCTAGGCCCAAGGACATCCTTTTCCACTGTATTCAGCATTCATCAGACCTATCATTGAATACAATGCACTCTTGGGTATGTACCTAACCAGACACATCCAACAACTGGAACGTCCACAGATGTTCCTCATTAAAAGAATACAGGGCGTAAGCAAACTGCCTCAAGGCTCTAACCCTGTATGTCTCCTACAGATTGTTGAAGGGAGATCTATGCCAGGCATACAACGCTTTATCAGACCGCACCCTGACGGACCTCCACAATATCTACAAAACAAACAGCACCAAAATTACCCATATAAAATACTTAAACTTTGCATATAATATAAACTGGACCTACTGGAGAGACAGGTATGCATCCCAGACACTACCCCTTCTCTGGAACAAGCTCCCCATCCATGTGAAGCAGAGTTCCTTCCTAACCCATTTCAAGTGCAACTTAGACATTTGATGGGTAACAGGAAATTCATCCCTGATTTGGCACCCATGTCTCTAATGGAAAAAGGCAGCCTGTAAATAAATGGCTCATCTCCTATGCCCCTGCATGTAAATGTTTAATCTTCCAAGACCCTGCTTAAGCTTATCAAGGGAACCAAAACTTGTCAGAGACTTGGGATGCAAAGCTAGGCTTAAAAAGTCCCTTGTGGTTGTTAGCCTAGTAAACAGCTATGAACCTATGCTGCAGTAATACCTCTTGCAACTTTCTGCCAGACTTCACCTTCTCCCACAGTCTGGCATATGTCCTCATCTTCTGACATCAGGACGTAGGCAGTATAAAGGGTCCTCAAGTTGATGCTATATTCTAACCTTTCTTGCCCCTATCAGGTCTCGCATCCCCCCTCCAGAGTTCCAAAAGCAAGACCTGCCCAGATCTGTTGCTAGAACACAATAGGAAAATTTAAAGGGACCTACCTGGGATTGGGTAAAAGAGTGAACAGGAGCAGCAGCAGAACAGGAAAAGGGGATAACCAGAAGGAATTAGTGCTGCAATAATGAAGCTACTGAACATCTACATTTAAAGCAAGAACCTAACAAAACCTAACTATGCAGTTTGTCAAAAAAAAATTCTATTTGTTGAGGTCTAGGATGTATCTTCTTATACGGTCTGATAGCATGTTGCCTTGACCCAGTATGCATGAAGCTATAGGTGGAAGTCCTAGTCATTGAGACACCTGCCACAGGTTTAATGGTATCTGCATAGGTGGTAGGAATTAGTTCCTCCAAGTTTTATATATCAAATCACTATCTTTATCGCACCTAGAGCTAGTCTTTCTTGGAATGTTTCAGAATTACTGCTGCCATCTCCTTTAATGAGCTGAGCTGCCTATTCCATGTAATGCTGATCCTGAGTTTTCTAGGTTGGCTTTGATGCTTTTTTCCCACCAAAGAATTTTTTCAGGCAAGGTAGATGAGGAATTGCTGTTATCGGGACCAGCATTTTTTTGAAACTACTGTAGTTTCATCATGTGCAACTTTGCCAGTGGGACCATTAGGGTGCAAGAAGGAATGCATCTCCAGACCCTCAGAAATTCCCTTGTTCTTAAAGTCTTTTTGCTGGTTAGAGTTATAAATATTATGAGGGGAACCAAACCTTACCCTCTGGTAGAAAAGCTTTCTGTTGGTCTGAGTCTAGGTTTGCTCCCAGGAAAGTAATCCTGGTGATGGGCAAGAGTTGTGAATTCTGGACACAGAGAGTAGCCTCACCTTCTGAAACCAATCCATGGTCATTTGCATGACCATCAGAAGTTCCGCTATTAATGCAACACAGATCAGAGCCATGTGCTAGCAAATAAGGACTACTTTGGTTCTGCAAAAGGCAATGACCACTGCCAGACATTTGATTAATAGTCTAGGTGCAGTAGATAAGTCAAACTAAGAGATGAAATTGGTAGTGTAATCTCTCTGCCTGAAAAGTAAGACTCTCCTGTGTTCCTGTAGAATATGAACTTGAAGGCACAAGTCCTTTAAATCCAGGAACACCATTCAAACCCCCTGAAGAAAAGGGGCAAAATCTTTTGAAGTGTCAGTATTTTGAAATCTGGTACTATCTGGAATTTGTTGAGTTATGAAATGTCCAAAACTGGTTCTCCAGGTTCCTTCTTTACTGGAAAACAAGGAAGACATGCAAGTAGAATCCTGTATCTGCTTCTCCTGAAGGAAAAGGCTTGATACAGCTCTGATGCAAACAATTTTTCTAAGGGAGATGGAAATCCTCTTCCCTTTGTTGTTTTGGAGGGGTGGGAATTGGGCATTCCAATGTTTTCCAAAACAGAAAGTAGTAGCCCATTCTGAAAATTTGCAGTACCCATATGTCTTGAGTGATCTGTTCTCAATTTCTGGCTAAGAAATAGAGTCTTCTTTCCGAGAGGGAAGGGAGAGATTGGGTTGAGGTGGGATTTGAGGGGAAGGAGGAGAGGTGCCGAGTACAATCACAACTGCTCCATGGAAGGAACTGGGTCCTTAGACTCCAAGTCTTGAATGATGGTTGGTTTTTTACTTTCTTTGACCTCTGAATTTTTTTTACCCTGGGTGACTTTATTTCTTGTTTAGGTGAAAAGGCCCAGGACTTAATAGGCAGTTCCTGTTGTATCTAAAGGTAGGGGAAGTAGAATTATTTTAACTGACTTTACCACTTTCCATTTTTTGTCCAGTTTCTCAA
Organism: Protopterus annectens; assembly: GCF_019279795.1. Taxonomy (NCBI): domain Eukaryota; kingdom Metazoa; phylum Chordata; order Ceratodontiformes; family Protopteridae; genus Protopterus; species Protopterus annectens. The sequence goes on along the minus strand of NC_056741.1, from coordinate 1,347,409,016 downwards.
ACACCTTCTCCACTAAGGGCTGAAAGAAAATACTCCTTTATCCACTGGGGCATGTAGGTGCTCAGCTTTTACCAGAGTTGAGTCCTCAGCCAAGCATGTTTGTTTTTGCACTAACTGAAGGTTTTTGAACATATGAAATTGGCAGTTCAGAGCTCTGATGGCCAGGGTGGCTGAGGCCCACGTCTTCTTGACAAACTGGTGTGAGTCGCTAATCTCCCAATCATTTGGCAAGGGATTCTTGGCTGAACACCTATATGTTCCTTTTGTGGATTTCAAATATATTGCAGCTGGATTCACCACTGGGTTCTTGTTCATAGGTTGGGTACTAGGCTAACGGCCTTAGGGCCTATACAAGCCTAGCCATAACAATTCCCTGGCTATTTCTTACCACAATATTTACTTCCCTGAACCCCTGTCTAGCAGGGCGACTGACATAATCCCCGGGGTAAATTTCCTATCTCCCACCAGTCGTCAAGGTTCCTTTTGAAGAAGGCCAAGGAGGCGCCTTGCTTGACATGTATGGGCAGGCTATTCCTGAGTATGGGGAGTCTCTGGGTCAGGAACCTATCCCTCCAGCATGTTTTGTTCATTGTGATGACAAGGTTTAAATCCCTGGAGCGTGTGGCTCTGATGGATTGAGATTTCTTTAAGTGTAGCATGTCCAACAGCTCTGGGTTTGACATGGCCTTGTATGTGCAGAGATCGTCTCTGAGTAGGCGATATGCGACAGAGTATAGTTGGAGTTTTTCTAGTCGGTCAGCACACGGCATCTGCTTTAGGCCTGTGATTCTTTTAGTGAAATGTTTCTGCGTCCTTTCCAGTTGTTGCAGATGTTTTGTGAGGTACATACTAAATGGGGCGTTGTAATCTAAGATGGGTCTAATGAGGGATGAGTACAGTGGGATAATGACCTCCTTTTTTCTGGATGAGAAGCTCTTAGTGTTGAGGTGTGCCACATAGAAGGATTTCCTGACTGTTGTGCGATGTGGTTAACGAAGGTGAGACCACTGTCCACCTGTGTTCCTAAGTCTCTTATCACACTTTCAGTGTTTAGTGTACTGCCATCTATGTGGTAATTCATGGGTACAGGTTTTTTTTTTTTTTTTTTTTAACTATACACTTCTTGGCATTGAACTTAATCCCATGGCTGTGGCACCAAGCATCTGTTTCTGTAAGGTCCTTTTGTAGAATATGCACATAATTTGGGGGTTCAATAATGGCTCCCAGTTTGCAATCATTTACGAACTTTGTTAGCCAGAGTCCCTCAGTGTAGATGCCAAACAAGAGCAATCCCAGCACTGAGGCCTGAGGTACTCCACTTGTCACTTGTCTGGAGGTGGATTTGGAGTTGGCTACTTTTACAGTGTGGGTTCTGTCAGTAAGCCAGTTGGCAGCCCATCAAGTGACGTAGGGATTTATGCCCAGTTTAGTAAGTTTATCTATGATTCCAGAGTGGGGGATGGTGTCGAAGGCTTTGGCGAGGTCCAGATAGGCTGTGTGGACTGCCTTACCCTCGTCCACGGCTCTGGAGACTGATTTGAAGTAGTCAGTCAGGTTCAGGAGACATGATCAGCCCTTCACGAACCGAAAAGTACAGTTTTGTACCTACCATAAATGTATATGTTCGAGTGTTCACACTGCTGCAGTCATCACACTTGGGTTATCCTGCCGTCAGGTGGTCCCGCAGTCGGCCAGAGTTCAAAGTCTTGGTCCGGAGTCGGTTGCTGTCACTTCTTCCCTGACGTCAGTGCGCCAGGGGTATACAAGATGCATCCGACGCCATTTTCTTCAGTTTTTCTTGCCCCAGATGTCAGGTGCCCCCAACAGGTAGGCAATACATATTGCTAATAAAAAATATATATATAAAAATAAAACAATTCCTTCAGTTACAAGCAAATACACCACAAAGGTTGTATAGGATAGAAAGGTATAGATAACTCCAGCTAGTTCAGAGGGAATGGAGGGAGGGTAACCTGGACTGCAGCAGTGTGAACACTCTAACATCTACATTTATGGTAGGAACAAAACTGTACTATGTTCATCGTGTTACACTGCTGCAGTCATCACACTTGGGTTGAATCCCAAAGCTAAGGATGGGTGGTGGAGCTAAACAGGGTTTGGTGAGGCTAGTAGGCCCTGCAGAACTGCAGTGTCAAAGCTAGCTCTGGTTTTAGAGTATAGAGGTAAGTGATAGTGCTTGGTGAAGGTGTGCACTGAACTCCAAGTTGCAGCCTCCAAAATATCCTTGGTTGGTACCCCTCTCAGGAAGGCTGTTGATGTTGCTGTAGCCCTGGTGGAATGGGGCCTGATGTTACCAGGCACATTTCCCATGGTGTGTGTAGCAGAAATGGATGCAATGTCCTATCCATTTTGAAATGGTCTGTTTTGAGATAGCTTTTCCTTGTGATCCTGCAGCATAGGATACAAAGAGCTGGTCAGATTTTCTGAAAGCCTTAGTTTTATCCAAGTAATAACGTAATTGCCTGTGAATGTCCAAAGAGTGTAGGAGCCTTTCCCCTTTGTTCTGGGGGTTTGGGTAAAAGGTAGGCAAATGAATGGTTTGGTTTAGGGCCACACTGGAAACCACCTTTGGCATAAAGGAAGGGTTAGTTCGTAAAGAGACTCTGTCTTGATGAAAAATGATGAAAAGCTCCACTGCCATTAGGGACTGTAGTTCTGAGACTCTTCGTGCTGAAGTTATTGCTAGCAGCAGGGCAGTTTTCCATGATAGGAACTTTAGATCAGCTGTGAAAGCTGGTTCAAAGGGTGGTAGTGTAAGTTTTTCCAAAACAAAGTTGAGATCCCAAGTTGGTGTTGGTGCTCTCCGGGGCTGTCTTATGTTCTTAGCCCCTCTGAGGAACTGTCTTAGTAATGGATGTGAAAATATAGGAGGGTCCGTGTTGTATTGAGCTGAAATAGCTGAGGCGTGGATCTTAATAGATGAGAAGGAAAGTCCTTTGTGCAACATCTCAGTTAAATATTGAAGAATCTGAGGAATATTTGGTACAAGGGGATTTTGGCCTTTAGCCTGGTTCCAGGCGCAGAATCTTTTCCATTTGTCTGAATGGTGCTGGGCCTCCTGGCCTCCAGAATGACGTCCATCACAGCTTTAGAGAGAAGTGTTGACTGGTTGTTTAGGCAATTTGCCATGCAGCCAGATTTAAAGTCTTGAGCTGGCTGTGTAGAATCTGATTGTTTTGCTGAGTGAGCAGGTGAGGAATTGTAGGTAAAATCCATGGGGGGCCTTGAGCCATGCTCCTTAGTATTGGATACCAGTGTTGGCGTGGCCAATCTGGAACAATGAGTATCATTTGTGGCCTCTCTAAGCTGGCTTTCAGCAGCACCTTTGCCAGAAGAGGCAGTGGAGGAAAGGCATACACTGCAAATGTTTTCCAACTGAATGAGAGGGCGTCCACTTTCCAAGCTAGTGTGTGGTATGTCCTAGTGCAGAATTTCCGTAGTTGGTAGTTTTGGGGGGAAGCAAACAGATCTATGTCTGGGCTCCCCCATTTTTGAGATATCACTGTGAATACTTGTGGATCTAGTTTCCACTCATGAGGATCTATGATGTTTCTGCTTAGATTGTCTGCCAATGTGTTTTTCTTTCCTGGCAGGAATTGTGCTTGTAGTTGAACTTGATAGGTCAGTGCTGTGTTCCACAAGGTCATTGCTTGTTGGCATAGGGGGTAGGAGTGTGTGCCCCCTTGCTTGTTGATGTACCACATCACTGTGGTGTTGTCTGTCTTTATTAGGAGTTGTCCTGGATGTAGGAGGTCCTTGAAAGCTGTTAGGGCGTTTTGTACAGCTAGCATCTCTTTTTGATTGATATGTAGATGCCTTTGGTCTGCAGACCATTTACCCTGAATACACTGTCCTGCCATGTGCGCTCCCCAGGCATAATCCGATGCATCTGTTGTTATAGTTTGCCTGGTTGTGGGTAAGGTAAAAGGCTGACCCTTGTTGAGGTGACATGCCTGAGCCCACCATAGAAACTCCTGTTGAAGGCAGGGTATGAGTGGAATTATTGTTTCCAAACTGTGGCTGTGTTGAGTCCATACGCTTTTCAGATACCATTGTAATTTCCTCATATGCAGTTTTGCAAATGGTAGTAGTAGTAGTATGCAAGATGCCATGAATCCCAAGGCCTGCAGAATTTTTCTTGCAGGGAGTTGGGTCTTGGTTGCCATCATTTTGAAGTATTGAGTCAGTTGTCCTTGCTTGTCTGACGTGAGATAAGCCATCTGTCCATTGTATTTAAGCTGGCACCCAGGAATATTATGTCTTGTGAGGGCACTAGTTTTGACTTCTTTTCATTTACTGTGTACCCTAGGCAACTTAGTAGGTTTTTGACAAATGCCAGATGCTTTAATAGAATGTCCTTGCTTTCTGCTTGAATGAGGCAGTCGTCCAGGTATGGATATATTTGAATCCCTCTTTGTCTGCAGTATGCAATTACTGGTGCCAGGCATTTTGTGAAGAACCTGTGCGCAGTAGATAAGCCAAAGGGCAGTGCACAGAATTGGTAATGGGTTGAACCTGCTATAAATCGGAGGTATCTTCTGCAATTTTGTCTGATAGGGAAATGCAGGTATGCCTCCTTGAGGTCCAACGTTACTAGCCAAGCCTTCTTGCCCAGCATGGGAAGAAGTTGCTGTAGTGTTAGCATCTTGAATTTGGGTACTTCCAGGTATGTGTTTAGAATCGAGAGGTCCAGAATGGGTCTCCAGGCTTTGTCCTTTCGGGGGAACTAGAAACAGTCGAGTAAAATCCTTGTCCTTGCTCCTGTGTAGGAACCTGTCGAATGGCTCTCATGTCCATGAGAACTGAAATTTGCTTTTGAGCCTCTGCCCATTGATTTGGTGGCAGGTTTGGCATTCCTTTTATCCTTGGCAAAGTGTGGAAGTGGAATCTGTATCCTTGAGATACAATATTTAGGACCCATTTGTCTTTTGTGATGATGTGTCTGCAAAAAGTGCTAGTTTTCCCCCCAAGGCAGCTGCCAAGAGGGTTTTGCTTGGAAATCTGAGGGGTAAGTCATTGTGTTTGTCCTCTGGTAGTTTGAGACCTGTCTTGTCCTCCTTTTTGGGTTGTGGCACCCCATTGTCGAGGCTGGTAAGAGCCTTGTGACTGGCCTCTGCCCCTTGGGCGTGTGTATCTGCCCCTCTGTGGTCTGGCAGAAGCTGGAAAGGACCAGTTTTTGGTTAGCCAATTTCTGCTGAAACGAGGGGGTTGAACCTGTAAAAAATCCTTGACCGTCTGCATAGATTTTGCCTTATCCTCCATTTTCTTTAAAACTTCTTCTGCTTTTACACCAAATAAAACATCCTGCTGTAAAGGTGCATCCAATAACTTTGCTTTAACATGATCAGGTAAAGTTTGTTCTTTTAACCAAGCATGCCTACGTATGAGAGACCCTGTCACTGCTGCTCTACAAGAAGCTTCCAATAAATCAAATCCACATTGTAAAGTATGTTTTCCCACTTGTTCAGCTGCATGCAACAAATCTTGCATTTCCTTGTAATCAGGCTGTTCTGTATGTGTGCGCATTTTTTGTTTTAAATGAGACATCAAATATTGTTGATATTTCAGCATGTGAAACTGACAATTTAAGGCCCTCATAGCTAGAGTAGCTGAGGTATATACTTTCTTTCCCCATCTGTCTAGTGCTCTAGAATCCCTTTCAGAGGGCACAGGATTTTTAGCAATAGAGGCTTTAACCCCTTCGGGACCCTGGGAAATGGTTTCTGGGTCAGCAACAGGGCTTTTACACAGGAATTTGTGTGAGTCAGGGACTCTGTAGTATCTGTCTGGTTTGGCTGGTGCAGGAGGTAGTGAATCTGGGTTAAGACTAGATTCTGAGTAAGCATCATCCACAATGTCTAACACAGGTGGAATAGCAAGTGGTCTGTGCTGGGATAGTAAAAGGAACTCTCGGAGCCTTTTCTTAGAATCAGAATAATCCTGGCCTTACCAGTGGAAATGTTCCCTCATGGTATGTAAGGTTTCCCCAAAAGAGTAGTCTTCTGGGGGAGATGCAGAAGGGATACACACTTCAGCATCAGAGTCTTCATAAGGGGGAAGGAATATTCCTGTTCCTCAGAAGAATCCGAGGAAATTGAAACCTGGTCAGAGGAAGCGTATTCCTCCTCCTGTCTTGGCCTTTTATCAGGAGGGGGATGGAAACCTCTGATTAGGGTAATTAAGTCTTCAGCCATCTTAAGCATGTTTCTTAGGCATGGGGCCTTGTACTGGAGACTGCTGAACAGTCTTCTTTGTTTTTAAAGGAGTTTTCAGCTTTGCATAGGATTTAATAGTGAGTGTAGTCGGTCTGAAAACACCTTCTGCAACTGAAGGCGTTTCAACTGCACCGGAATCTCCTTCAGGCATGGAGTCGGATGGGCCTAGGGTTAAAGGTTGTCCGCTTGTGAATCGGATGTCGCCTGGGGTTCTAAATCAGCGGTCGTCAGGGGCTGCGTAGGCACCTCACTGAAAACCGGAGAACCGGCGACTGGCCTAGCAGAGGCCTCAGAGTCTGGTTTGGGTCTCAGCTGCCTGTCCTTATCTTTGCGTTTTTTATGTATTCCGGTCGTCGGTTGTTCCGACGGCATGGTATAATTAAATTTCCTACCAAAATAATGTCGGGCGAAATCAAACCGACGTTTAATAGTTCGTTTATTAAACCTAGCACAAAACCGACAACCTGTGACGTCGTGGTCTGGGCCTAGGCAAGGAATACAATAAGAATGAAAGTCCTTATGAGGTATTTGCTTCCCACAAGAAATACAATTGTTAACTTTTTCTGACATCGGACTGAAGTAAGAAAAGGTTCCCCAACGGGGTACTTAGCTTTATTGAAGACTTTGGTCTGAAATTCGATTTGAAAATCTGAGGAGTTGGCCGACCGGCACTTGCGAACTGCTTCTGCTTCGGGCACCGCGCGGCAAGAAAGACTGAAGAAAATGGCATCGGATGCATCTTATATACCCCTGGCGCACTGACGTCCGGGAAGAAGCGACAGCAACCGACGCTGGACCAAGACTTTGGAACTCTGGCCGACTGCGGGACCGCCTGACGGCAGGATAACCCAAGTGTGATGACTGCAGCAGTGTAACACGAAGAACATCTGGGTTGGGTCCAGTGTTTGAAGGTTGCCAATGTCTTTGTTTATAAGTTCCATAATAATACGTTCCATGGCCTTGCAGATCTGGCTAGTCAGACTGATGGGATGGTAGTTCCCAGGATCCAAGGTGGATCCCCCCTTGTGGAGTGGGATAACTGTAGTTGTGTGCCACTCAGTGGGCATGAAGCCTGAGGTGAGGCTATGATTAGGGGGATGTCTGGGAATCAAGCACTCTAAAAAGCTATCAGGCTTCCTGGGAGGTAGGGAGAAAGGAACTGGACTGCAATGGTACTTCTACAAACACACTAAGATTCTGTGGACTGGAGGTACAGCAGAAGTCTACGGACAGATAGGCTCAGGAGCTTTCTAGTTAGCTAGAGCCTGGGAGAAATTCACAGACTCCCAATTAAAGGATTTCTTCATCTTATGAAGGGTATCCCCAAAAATAAGCCTTCACGGGGTGAAGCAAAGGACAAGTTGTCTTCAGAATCCACAAATGTCTGAGGATGAAGATGCCCTGTGCAGGCTAGTTGCTCTTCATCCACTGCCTCCTAGGAATCTTCATCTCGAGGGTGTATGTCTCCCTTTTTTTTCTTTCGGGTTGGGGGGGGTCCTAGTACAGGTTACTTTTAAACTGTGGGCTGCCTAGCCCTCAAAGTCTTGCTCCACCATGACTAGGTCATATGATGAGACCTGGATTGAGGTGACAGGGGATTCTGGCACTTTTGACTGGGGCAAACCTATTGCCTTTTTGGTCTGGTTGTCGTGAGCTTAGGAAGGATGACAAAGCATCAGACTGCAGGTGGGTGGATGTAACCTCAATCCAGTTCCCAGATAATTCCTCATCATTTATCAAGGGAATACCGCCCTCACCCATGATCACCAGAACCCTGGTGTCAGAAGTCACAGGCTGCTTAGCAACTTTATTCCCAAGCGACACTGAGATGTCAAAGTGTGAGAACTCTCAATTTATGGCAGCCTCATGAAGGGAAGCACAAGCGGATATGGGCCTAACAGCAGGGATTGCAATGGAGCCTAACCTGAGCAGTGATCCCAACTGAGGTAGGGAGTTGGACATAGATGTCTTCACCCTCCTGAACAGCTTTCTCCTTTCGGCATTTGTCTTTTAACTTTTTGTGTATGACAGCCTTGGAACCGATGGATGCCAGAGTATGCAAGGGCCTAGTCCTATCTGATTCTAAATATTGCTGGTGGGATTCATCTCTATGTTTAATGGTTTCATTATTGAATCTAGTACAAAAGGGCCAGTTAGGTAGTTCATACTGAGGCCCTAACCAGAATAAGCAATAGGAGTGGAAGTTTTTGCAAGCATTTGTTTACCCACACAAAAAGCAATAAACGTTGTTAAACATATAAAAAAAAATAAGATTTGAAAATCTTCAATAGCATACTTCTCTAAATACTCTGGTAGATCAATATGACTGAAGTACTGAAGATGCACTCAATTGCTGCCTAATGCATCAGACGATAAACAGAAATAAACGAGACTGACGCAATGAGAAACTGTTTTGGGGTCCAACGGCAAGAAAAGACTGATATCATGGCATCAGCCAGCTCCCTATATACCCAAGCATACTGATGTCAGATAGGATGTCCATCAGCCTGAGGGAGAATTTACTCTGGTAGTCGGGCCGGCCAAGAGCTTACATGGCAGGAAATCCCACAAGTCAGGACTGCAACAGTGAAACATGAAGAACATCAGTGGATGACCTACTGATTACTGTTTCAGTATTCCTGGCATATGGGTTGTCACCGCTGACTTCTGGCTGGGGTAACAAAGCTTTACCCTCCCTAGGTAGTAAGTCTGACACATGACCTTGGGTTGTATGTGCACGAGTGTGGATCCTTAGACTATCTCTCTACATCAGAGGCCTGAAGACTACTGAGAGAGGGGACTGCTCAACTAGGAGGGGTGTAGCGCGAATAGGTAAAAAACTTCCCCATTCCCATCTAACAGAGCAGACGTTAAAGCAAAGGAGCAGAAGAATATTAAGGTTGAAATGAGGTGAAGAAGGGATGGATGGTGGGATGGAATACTGCAACAGTGACTAGTAGGACAACTACTGTTATGATAAATTCATACACAACTGTAATGTGTTCTGACTGAAATTTCAGCATTTCCAACATATGGATGACTCCTACAACTGCAGGAAGAAAGAAATATGGTTGGCTACTGAGTAGAAGAGTTATCCAGGAGTCTGGACAGAACTGACCAAGCAAAGGCTGCCCTGGACCTGCAGAAAGCATCAATTTTGTAGTGTGGTACAATTGTCCGCAGAAGACCAAGTGGCAGCCTCTAAGGCAGACCTAGAGTCTATTCCTTTGTGAAATTCCCCCGAGAAAGCCACTGCCCTAGTGGAATGTGCTTTAGGGCAGGAAGGCAAGGTCTTATCATAGAGCTAGTAGAAAAAAAAGCCTTGAAAATCCAAGTTGCAATAGTTTGTTTGGAGACTGGCTGGCACAGCTTAGGGCTCATACAAATCATACAAAGTACAGTTGTGTACCTAACATAAATGTAGATGTTAGAGTGTATTCACTGTTGCAGTCATTACTCTTGGGTTATCCTGCTGGCAGGCTACCCGCAGTTGGCCTGAATTCCAAAGTCCTGGTCCGGCGTCGGTTGCTGTCGCCTCTTCCCTGACGTCAGTGCGTCAGGGGCAAAAAAGATGCAGCCAACGCCATTTTCTTCAGTTTTTCTTGCTCCAGATGTCAGGTGCCCCCAAAAGGGTAGGCTAAATAGATTATGCCAATAAACATGCATGCAATAAAGTAAACATTTCCTTCATCTACAAGCAAACACACCACATAGGTTGTATGGAATAGAGAAGTACAGATAAAACCCAGCAAATGAAAGGGGGACGGAGGGAGGGTAACCTGGACTGCAACAGTGAATACACTCGAACATCTACATTTATGGTAGGTACACAATTGTACTATGTTCATCGTGTTTCACTGTTGCAGTCATTACTCTTGGGTTGAATCCCAAAGCTGAGGATGGGTGGCTGGCCTAAATAGGATTAGGAGAGGCTATGAGGCCCTGCAGAACTGCAATGGCAAAGCCTGCTCTGGATTTTGAGTAGAGAGGTAAGTGGTAGTGCTTTGTAAAAGTGTGCACTGAACTCCAAGTTGCAGTCTCTAATATGTCTTTGGTTGGTACTCCTCTGAGGAAGGCTGCTGAAGTGGCTGCTGCTCTGGTAGAGTGTGGCCTAATGCCCTTAGGCACTGATTTGCCATGCTGTGAGTAGCAGAAACGAATGCAATGACCTATCCATTTAAGAAATAGTCTGTTTAGAGATAGCCTTTCCTTGTGATCCTGCAGCATATGCCACTAAAAGTTGCTCAGTCTTCTGAAAGCTTTAGTTCTGTCCAGGTAGAAGCGTAGCTGTCTGTGTATGTCCAAAGAATGCAGAAGTCTCTCACCCTTGTTCTGTGGGTTTGGATATAAGGTAGGCAAGTGAATGGTTTGGTTGAGGGCCACACTGGACACCACCTTAGGCATAAACGTCGGGTTTGTCCTCAGAGAAACCCTGTCTGGATGAAAAATGATAAAAGGTTCCACAGCCATGAGTGCCTGTAACTCCGAGACTCGTCTTGCAGAGGTTATTGCTAGGAGCAGAACTGTTTTCCAGGATAATAATTTTATATCAGCTGTAGAGCCTGGCTCAAAAGGAGGCAGTGTGAGTTTTTCCAAGACATAATTGAGGTCTCATGCAGGTACTGGTGCTCTCCTTGGAGGTCTGATGTTTTTGGCCCCTCTGAGGTACTGCCCTATTAAAGGATGAGAAAAGATAGGTGGTTCCGTATTGTAACAGGCTTAAATGGCACAGGCATGGATCTTAATTGATGAAAAGGAAAGGCCTTTGTCCAGCATCTCAGTTAGGTATTGCAAAATCTGAGGAGTATTTGGTACATACGTGTCAATGCCTTGTTCCTGGTTCCAAGCACAGAATCTCTTCCATTTTTCTGCATAAGATTTTCTGGTACTGGGCCTCCTGGCCTCCAAGATAACATCCATAACAGCTTTTGAAAGAGGAGTGTTCTGAATGGCTACATTATCCGCCATGCTGCCAGATTTAGTCTCTTGAGTTGGCTGTGCAGGATCTGATTGTTTTGTTGGGTCAGTAAGTGAGAAGTCTGAGGCAATGTCCATGCTGGACCTTGAGACAAGCTCTTTAGGATTGGGTACCAGTGCTGGCGTGGCCAGTCTGGGGCAATCAGAATCATTTTTGGCTTCTCTTGTCTGACCTTTACGAGTACCTTGGGAAGGAGAGGCAGTGGAGGAAAGGCATATACTGTTAGGATAGGGCATCCACTTTCCATGCTTGTTTGTGATACATCCTTGTGCAAAATCTCTGTAATTAGCAGTTGTGAGGGGAGGAAAATAGATCTATGTCTGGGCATCCCCATTTCCTTATCATGCTGAAGGCTTGTGGATCCAGTTTCCACTCGTGGGGATCCATGAGGTTTCTGCTTAGTTCGTCTGCCAGAGTAATTATTTTTCCTGGCAGGAATTGTGCTTGCAGATGAACTTGATAAGTCAATGCTGTGTCCCACAAGGTCATTGCTTATCTGCAGAGGGGGTAGGAATGTGTGACTCCCTGCTTATGTACCACATGACTGTAGTATTGTCCGTCTTTAGCAGTAGTTGTCCTGGATGAAGTAGATCCTTGAAAGCTGTCAGGGCATTCTGAACAGCTAACATCTCTTTTTGATTGATATGAAGATGCATCTGGCTTGCGGGCCATGTGCCCCGAATACATTTTCCTGCCATGTGGGCCCCCCCAGGCATAATCTGATGCATCCGTTGTTAGTGTCTGCCTGGCTGTGGGTAAAGTGAATGGCAGACCCTTGTTGTGGTGACAGGCCTGTGCCCACCATCGAAACTCCTGTTGCTGGCAGGGAATGAGGGTAATTAATGTTTCCAGGCTGTGGCAATGTTGAGTCCAAACACTTTTTAGATAACATTGTAGTTTCCTCATATGCAGTCTGGCATATGGAATTAGTAGAATGCAGGATGCCATGAAGCCCAAGGCCTGCAGGATTTTCCTTGCAGATAACTGGGTCTTTGTTGCCAACTTTTTGAAGTAAGAAGTCAGTTGCCTTTGTTTGTCTGGTGCGAGATAAGCCATCTGGGCAGTTGTATTTAAGCTTGCACTCAGGAATATTATCTTTTGAGTGGGTACTAGTTTTGATTTCTTTTTGTTTACTGTGTACCCTAGGCAAATTAGTAATCTTTTTACAAACGCCAGATGCTTTAGAAGAATGTCTTTGTTCTCTGCTTGAATAAGGCAGTCGTCCAAGTAAGGATATATTTGAATTCCTCTGTCTGCAAAATGCAATTACTGGTGCCAGGCATTTTGTAAAGACCCTGGGCACAGTAGATAAGCCAAAGGGCAGTGCAGAGAATTGGTAGTGCATTGAGCCAGCTATGAATCTGAGGTATCTTCTGCAAGATTGTCTGATTGGAACATGCAGGTATGCCTCTTTTAGATCCAAACTTATGAGCCAAGCCTTCTTGCCCAGCATGGGCAGTAGCTGCTGTAGAGTCAACATCTTGAATTTTGGAACATCCAGAAACGTGTTTAGTATAGACAGGTCCAGTACTGGTCTCCAGGCTTTGTCCTTTCTGGGCACCAAGAATAGTCTCCAGTAAAATCCTTGCCCCTGCTCTTGCTTTGGTACTTGTTGAATGGCTCTCATGTCCATGAGGGATGTAATTTGCTTTTGTGCCTCTGCCCATTGGTTGTGTGGCAGGTCTGGCATACCTTTTGCCCTTGGCAGGGTGTGAAAGTGGAACCCGTAGCCCTGGGACACTATATGTTCAAGACCCATTTGTCCTGGGTAATCATTTGCCAATTTGGTGAAAAAAGTGCTAGTTTTCCCCCTAAGGGGGCTTCCAAAAGATAAGTGCTTGGATCTGGCAGAGGTAAGTCATTGGGACTGTTTCTTGTATGGTTGTGATTTGTCTTCTCCGCTTTTGGAGGTAGAAGCACCCCATTGTTTAGGCCTGTATGAGCCTTGGGGCTGAGATCTGCCTCTGGGACGTCTGTATCTGCCTCTTTGTGGCCTGTCTGACACTGGAAAGGACCAATTCTTTGTAGGCCAGTTCCTGCTAAATCTGGGTGGCTGTACCTGTAGGAAATCCTTAACTGTCTGCATGGATTTCACTTTATCCTCCATTTTCTTCAACACCTCTTCTGCCTTAACACCAAAGTATCATGCTGCAATGGAGCATCCAATAATTTTGCTTTAACATGATCAGGCAGATTCTGTTCCTTTAACCAAGCATGCCTTCTAATGACAGAACCCGTAACAGCGGCCCTGCAAGAGGCCTCCAGTGAATCAAAACCACATTGCAAAGTATGCTTTTCCCACTTGTTCAGCTGCATGCAATAAATCCTGCATTTCCTTGTTCTCAGAACATTCAGAATTTGTCAATATCCTCTGTTTAAGTAGTGACGTTAAGTATTGTTGATATTTAAGCATATGAAACTGACAATTTAAAGCCCTTACAGCCAAGGTAGCAGAAGTGTAAACTTTTTTCCCCCATCTGTCCAGCGCCCTAGAATCCCTATCAGAGGGGACAGGGTTTTTTGCAGTGGAAGCCTTGACCCCTTTGGGACCCTGAGATATAGTTTCTGGGTCAGCAGCAGGGTTTTTATATAGAAATTTATGAGAGTCTGGGACCCTGTAGTATCTGTCTGGCTTAGCAGGTGCAGGGGGTAAAGAGTCAGGAGACAAGCCGGACTCTGAAAATACATAATCTACAATGTCTAGAACAGGTGGAATAGCAAGAGGTCTGTGCTGAGGTAATAAAAGAAAGTCCCTGAGCCTTTGCTTAGATTTTGAGTAATCTTGGCTCTCCCAGTGAAAATGCTCCCTCATGGTATGCATGGTTTCCCCAAAAGAATAATCCTCAGGAGGGGAGGCTGAAGGAATGGATTCTTCAGCATCAGAATCCTCGTAGGGAGGAAAAGAGTATCCCTGTTCAGAAGAGGAATCAGAGGAAATTGAAACCTGATCAGAAGAATCATATTCTGTCTCTTGCCTAGGCCTCTTATCAGGAGGGGGGTGGGAACCCCTGATCAAATTAATTAGGTCTTCGGCCATTTTAAGCATCTGTTTTTTAGGCATGGAAGTCTGAGTAGGAGAATGCTGTACTTGTTTCTTTGTCTTTAGAACTGCTTTAGTCTTTGCCTTTGAAGCTGAAGTTGGCTTAACATATAACTGTGTACGTCTGAAGACACCCTCAGAAGCAGATGCCTGCTCAGCGGCTCTAGACCCATCTGAGGGAATGGTTTCCGAGTGTCCAATACCTTGAGTATCCAGAGGCCCAGTCAGCTCCACGTGGGAGTCGGAAGTGGCCTGTGGCTCTGAGGTAGCAGGCGTCAAGGGCTGCGAAAGCACCTCATTGAGAACCGGCGACTGGCCTAGTGGAGGCCTCGTCGTCGGTTTTGGACCTCGGATGTCTATCCTTTTCCTTGTCCTTGCATTTTTTGTAAACTCCGGTCATTGGCTGTTCCGACGGCATTATATAGTTAAATCTTCGGCCAAAGTAATGAAATGCAAAATTGAACCGACGCTTAATAGTGCATTGGTTAAATCTAGCACAAAACCGACAGCCAGCAACGTCGTGGTCAGGCCCTAGGCAAGGAATACAGTAAGAATGAAAATCCTTATGAGGTATTTGCTTCCCACACGAAATACAATTGTTAACTTTTTCTGACATCGGTCTGGAGCAAGAAAAAAGTTTCCCCAACGGGGTACTTCGCTTTAATGAAGACTTCGGTTCTGAAATTCGGACTTGAAAATCTCAAGAGTCGGCCGGCACTTGCAAACTGCTTTTGCTTCGGGCACCGCGCAGCAAGAAAGACTGAAGAAAATGGCGTCGGCTGCATCTTTTATACCCCTGGCGCACTGACGTCAGGAAAGGGCGACAGCAACCAACGCTGGACCAGAACTTTGGAATTCAGGCCGACTGAGGGTAGCCTGCCAGTAGGATAGGATAACCCAAGAGTAATGACTGCAACAGTGAAACACGATGAACATCTAGTCAGTCTCTCTGAAGGATTTAATTTTGTCCAGGAAAAATGAGTTGCCTGTGAATGTCCAGAGAATATAAGATCCTTTCCCCTCTGCTGTGTTGACTGGGAAAGAAAGTCAGAAGATGAATAGCCTAACTGAGGGACAGCTTGCTGACTACCTTAGGCATGAAGGCTGGATTAGTCCTGAAAGACACCTTGCCCTTGTGAAAAATAAGAAAAGGGGGAAATGACCATGAGAGCTTAATACTCAAACTCTCCAAGCAGAGGTCACAGTCAAGAGAAAGATAGTTTTTACAGTACAGAATTTTAGAGAAAGAATAGTTGTGTAAAATCTTACCATAACCATAGATGTCGTTCTCTTCCATGTTGCAGTATTCTGTGTGTGGGATTTCATGCTCTCATGCGACTCGTACGTTGGCACCTATACAAAAGCTTCAGCTTGGCTGTTGCAGTGGGGGTGGGACTTCACATATAGGGCCATAAACCAGGGCCTTAAATGCAACTTCTGCAGGCACAATCCTCAGAACCTGAAGGCCAGCAGGCAGAAAAGAAGGCCCAGCAGGAGGAATCCCAGTTGTTTCCAGGTGTGTGACTTGGAGACCTAGTGTAATGTAGGTAGTACAGGTAAGGAACAGGACCTGGGGGGATTGGTGGATGGGAAAGAATACTGTAACATGGAAGATAAGGACATCTACGGTTATGGTAAGATTTTACACAACTATTTTATGTCCTGCTATTCCTATGATGCAGTATTCTAGGTGTGGGATCGTAGCACAGCTTATGCGGATAAGAGGGTGGTGGTAGAAGAAGAGGGTTCTACAAGGCCCTGCAGGATTGCCCTGGCGAATCCTGTCCTAGCTCTGGAAACTTGGTCCAGTTTGTAATGCTTGGTGAAAGTGTGGATAGTGGCCCAAGTGGCTGCTTCCAAAATGGATGTGGAGTCTAGGCCCTTCATGAAGGACTTGAGGTGGCCACAGCTATAGTAGAATGGGCCTTGATTCCCTCTGGGGGTTCCTTTCCATGGTGGGAGTAGCAGAAGCAAATAGCTTTCCTGATCTAGCATGCAATGGTTTGCTTGGAGACTGCCTTGCCCAGGGCTCTGGGGTGGAAAGAGACAAAGAGCTGGTTAGTCTTCCTGATGGTCTTGGTCTTGTCCAGGTAAAGCCTAAGTTGTCTGTGCACGTCCAGGGAGTGCAGCATCCTCTCCCCTTCCTTAGAGGGTGAGGAGAAGAAGGAGGGTAGATGAATGGATTGGTTAAGAAAGAGGTCATTGACCACCTTAGACATAAAGGAGGAGATGGTTCGCAGGGACACCCTGTCTTTGTGGAAGACGGTGTAGGGGGGACAGGCCATTAAGGCCTGCAATTCTAACACTCTTCTGGCTGATGGGATAGCCACCAGCAGGACCGTCTTCCATGTGCGCATCTGTAAGGAGGAAGGCCCAGCCAGTTCGAAGGGGTGCTGGATTAATTTCTCTAAGATGTAGTTAAGGTCCCAAGGCGGGGGGAGAGGTTTCCTAGGTGGTCTCATGTGCAAGACCCCTTTAAGGAAGAGCTTTACGTCGAGCCTGGCAAGCAAGGGGGGGTTCCAGGGGCAGGCAGGCTTATATGGCAGAGAGGTGTACTTTTACAGAAGAATAAGAAAGCTCAATCTATCAATTGATACAGGTAGTTTAATACCAGGGGACCCTTGGCGGAGCTGGGGCTCCCTTCCCTTGTTCAGACACCATTTTGCAAATCTTTCCCACTTACACAGGTAAGATTTTCTGGTGGTAGGTTTCCTTGCCTCCCTTCGGACTGAAAGCATGTCCTCTGAGTAGTGGTGTCTGAAAGGGATCAAAAGTTAATCACTCACAGAGTCAGAGACAACATCTGCAAGTGTGGGTGTAGGAGAGTTCCTTTGTCTTGTGTCAGTAGGGCCACCTTGTAGGGTAACAACGTGATTGCCATTGGCTAATTTGTGAAGTACGGGGAACCATTGCTGCCTTGGCCAGTAGGGAGTCACTAACAAGATTTTTGGTTTGTCCTTCTGAATTTTCAGGAGGACTTTCTGAATCAGTGGGAATGGGGAGAAGGCATAAAGGAACTTCCCCTCCCAAGGGAAGCTGAAAGCGTCCACTCTCCATGCTAGAGGGGAGTGGGTTTTTTAGCAGAAGTTCTGCAGTTTCCTGTTCTGGGGGGAGGCAAACAGGTCTATTTGTGGAGCACTCCACCAGTGGACCATGTCCAAGACCACCTCCCTGCTCAGCATCCATTCGTGCTGAGGGAAGGAGGTCCTGCTCAAGAGATCTGCTTGGTGGTTGCCCTGTGAGGGGATGTAGGCCGCTTGCAGGACTAAGCTGAGACGAGAGGCTAAGTCCCATATCAGGAGGGATAATCTGCACAGCTGATAGGCCTTTGTTCTTTCCTGCCTGTTGAGGTACCTCATCACTGTAGTGTTGTCGGGGACAATGCAGCACCCCTGGAACCAGGAGGGGGAGGGGTGAATGTCTTTAGAGCTAAGAAGACTGCTGTCATTTCCCTGATATTGATGTATTTGGTCTGAAAAGAGGGATGCCACATTTCCCGAATCCTGTAAGAGGCCAGAGTTGCTCCGCAACCTGAATCTGAGGCATACATTACTTGGGTTGGGGTGGGTGGTTGTAGTGGGAGCCCTGGTTCAGTTGCACTTGCTGGATCCACCAACTGATTTCTGTTTTCAGACAGGGAAGGAGGGGCATGCCCTGCTGTAGGGGATGAAGGTGCTGGGACCAGGTGTTCTTCAGGGACCACTGCAACTTGCAAATGTGCATTCTTGCCAGTGGTAGCATGGGGATGGTCACTGCCATTAAACCCATGAGACGAAGAAACTGCCTTGCCGTCAACTTTTGGGATAGTAGAGCTTCCTGGAAGCGGGAAGTCAAAGAACGAACCTTGTCCTGTGGTAGAAAGGCCTTCATTGTGTCGGTTCTGATTCTGCAGCCTAGGAAAATTTTGTCCTGGCTTGGGATCAGAGAGGATTTGAGGAGACTGATGGTGAATCCTAAGTTCTGCAGAAGAGACATGGTGAAATGTAGATGCTTCAATAGAGCATCCCTGGACTTTGCCAGTATCAGGATGTCATTCAGATAAGGGTAAATCTGTATACCTTGAGTTCTGCAGAAGGCAATGGCTGGAGCCAGGCACTTTGTAAAGACTCTGGGGGCCATGGATAAACCAAAGGATAAGGCAGTAAATTGGAAATGAGAGGCAGGTACAGAGAAACACAGGAACTGTCTGTGGGAATTCCTGATGGGTATGTGCGGGTAGGCCTCCTTTAGGTCCAGGGTGGCCATGAAGGCCTTGGCTGGAATGAGGTTCAGCAGAGTGGGAAGAGGGAGCATTTTGAAAGATGGTACCTGAAGATGGAGTTTTAGGAAGGACAGGTCTAAGATGGGTCTCAAGGCGAGGTCTTTTTTGGGGACCAGGAAGAGGCGGAAGTAAAACCCCTTCCCTTCCTGTCCTGGAGGGGCAGGTTCTATGGTGCCTAGTTTTAAAAGGTCTGCCAGAATTTGTGGCATGACAAAGGCCTACTTTTTGGGGATGAGAGGAATACCTCTTCTGGGTGGCTTCTCTTTCCAGGATAGGAAGTACCCTTTTTGAATAATGTTTAAGACCCATTGGTATGAAGTGATGGATTGCCAAAAGGGGAGACAGTGGGAAAGGCGGGCTGAGAGGGGAAGGTGGGCAAGGCAGTCACGCATTACTGGGACCTCCTCTGTCCTGAAAGGGCCGTCTGGGTTGATGAGGTGGAGCACAGGATCTGGAGTCGGTAGGTCTTCTAGCCTCTCTCCTGGACCTGGAAGAGGAGGAGGAGGGCTGAGCAGTACACCTCACAAAGGTGGCCTTAGCAGGGTAGTTTCTGTACTACTAGGGGATGGTGACACCAGCAGGTGCTTGATGTCCTGGAGGTGTTTGCTTTTTTTTGGTAGATTTTTAAAAAGGTCAGCAGATTGTTTGCCGAAAAGCACATTGTGGTCCAGAGGGGCGTCCAAGATCTTAAGACTTGAAATCCTCAGGGAGGTTCTGGAGTCTTAGCCATGAGTACCTCCTGAGGGCTGAAGCAGATGCTGCAGACCTGGTGGATGCTTCTGCAGCATCTTAGCTGCATCTGATGGAATGCCTGGATACCTGTTGTGCCAAGGAAAGTTTGGCTGAGATGTCTGCCTTGATGGAGCTGTCAGGCAAGGATGCTAGAGTGGAAGAGGCTTGAGAGACCAAGTCTAATGCATTTTTTGTCATGTGGGTCTGATAATTTATGGCTCTGAAAGCCAAAGTTGAAGAAGTGTATACCTTCTTCCCCAGCCTATCAATGTACTTGCTGTCTTTGTCAGTGGGCAGTAGGGAGTCAGAGGGCAGCAGTACATATTGCTTATCTACAGTGGTGGCAATAACAGCTGGGTCCGTCAAGGGTGGTTTGACCAGGAAGTTTTGTTACTCTGGTACTTTGTAGAAGCGGTCAGGACGTTTAGGGGCCGGAGTCTGGGAGTCAGGGGATTTGGAAGCAGCACTGAAGGCATCCAAGTAAGCAGGTAGAACAGGATAAATAAAGTTTTACGTTAATTATTGCTGACCGGCTCGTTTTCCTCAAGCCTGTGGATTTGTTTGGTTTCCCAGGTAGAACAGGAGGAACTGCTGAAGGAGAGGGGGATTTCACTTGCAACAGCTCAAAGTACCTTTTTTGGGTGTCTGCCATTTGGGACGTATCCCATTTAAAGTAATCCTTCATCTTGGTGATGGTCTCACCAAAAGTAATGTCCTCAGGGACAGAATCCCCTTCCACAAATTCCTCATCAGGAGAATAATATTCCTGGGGGGAAGGCAATCTGGGAAACATAAAAAAAGGACTCTTCTGAGGATGAGAAGGAAGAATCATGTTCTTTTTCTATGACTTGAGGGGTCATGGATGGGAGAGAAGAAGCAGAGGCAGGCCTAGGTCTCCGAAGAGGCAGGCTGGAGGTGGCTGAGGCTGAAGGCCTGAGGGCCAAAAGGCCTGCATGAGAGAAAACAGGTAAAGGCCTGCTTACACCTGTGTGACTTCGGAAGAGGTGGAGGTATGTTTAAGTTTTTTGCTTCTTTTTTGCTGGGAAGGAAGTAGAGAGAGGCCTGGCATCGGGTTGGACAGTAACAAATCCGAAGTCTGGATCCTTGCCGGAGGTACCACCGAAATTGGTTCCCCTCGGCATCGATGGTCGTTGATGTCTGGATAAGCTCCGCGGACATGCCGGTAGTTGGCTGCGAAACGGCTTCCACAAGGGATGTCGTTGCAGTCGACGTTATGACCCTGACCTTGAGCAGCATCTTATCCTCACCTAGAATGATGCCACAGTACAAAGACAAAATGATCGATTTTAACAACTGGCTAAAATTTTGGTGTCATTCAAAGAGGATCCAGTGTCTGTCAGCCTGGGATGACATGCTCGACAAGCCACGTTGCTTCGCTAGGGACGGCTTGCACCTGTCACCACTGGGCTTTCGGATAATGGCAAAGGCTCTTGCCACCCCCATAGTGCCTTTTTTAGGCAAGGCTCAAAAGTCAAACCCACCTCCATAGACAGCACAAGGAACAAGAAACTAAGGGTAATGCTGCTAAATGCCAGAAGTCTTAACCTCAAGATGCACGCATCAAGCTCTCCTCAGTATGGAGAACATCGATATCTGTGCAGTGACAGAAACCTGGTTCAAGGCTCCAGAGAGCACCCGAGCCCTACCACGCTATACCTCATATCATGCTTTTCGGCACCAAAACCCGGACCGAACCACAAAAGGAGGGGGAGTTTCCATATTTATCAAGGATATCCACACCTCCAGGTTAGTGGCATTGCACGAAGTATCGGAGATCATCCATGTGCAACTAACAGTGGGCAAGACTGCTTTTCGGTTTATAGCATCCTACAGACCACCCTCTCAAAGTCAGGAATCCCACTCGGCTTTCCTGAAAACATTGGAGAACATGAAGATCTCTCCGAACACCATTATATTGGGCAACTTCAACTACCCAAACATAGACTGGGAGCAATACTCAAGCCCCAGCACCTTAGCCCAAAGGTTCCTGGAAATTATAAACACAAATGCTATGGAACAACTAGTCACCACTCCCACAAGAGGGGATAACATACTAGACCTGATCATTACCAACATGGGTACTCTATGCTCCATACCAGAAGTATATCCCTCATTGGTAAGATCCGACCATAAATTAATTTCACTGGATATCCACATCCCGACCCCACCCCCAACCCAGAAAACCACAGTGAAAAACTTCTCAAAAGCGAACTTCTCACTTCTCAAAACCGAAGTGGAATCCTTCAAGGCCCCAGGGCCAGTGGAAACTACAGCCCAAACTGCAGAATCCTATATAAACGCATTCTACGGACATCTCCAGGAATGCATGGATCATGCTATCCCAAACAAAACCAAGACCCAATCATCCAAAGGCAGGCGTCCAGTCTGGTGGACCCCAGCCATAAATAAACTGTACAACAGAAGGAGGAAGCTACTACATGATAGAGCAAAATCCCAAATAGGGAAGGCAGCTCTGATCAGTACTAGCAAAAAATTACGATCCCTCATAAAATCATCCAAGGCCAGCTTCGAGAGAAAAATTGCACAGGACACTAAAGACAATCATAAGGCTCTTTTCAGTTATGTTAGGAACCTAGGATGCAACTCCCAGACTTGTTCTGAGTTGATTCTAAACGACAAAAAATACACTGAACCCACAGACATCGCCAATATCCTGGCAGGCAGGTTCAGTGCAAACTTCTCCACTCCCTCCCCCCCAAAAGAGCAAGTATCTATCCCGGCAGAGGGCTGCCTCCCAAACATCTCTGATGCTCAGGTGAAGGCTGCCCTCTCCAAAGCAAAAAACACTGCTTCCATGGGACCAGATGGCGTCCCGGGTTGCGTCCTACATGAACTCCAAGAAGAACTAACCCCTCAAATAAAACAGCTGTACAATCTCAGTCTCACTACAGGATATGTGCCCACAGAATGGCGTACAGCAACAGTGGTCCCACTCCACAAAGGTGGAGCCTCTATGGACCCTGGAAACTATCGCCCCATAAGCCTGACTAGCCTAGTCTGCAAGGCTATGGAGAGGATCATCATGGAGCTCATAAACAAAGACATTGGGGACCTACAGACACTAGATCCTACCCAATTCGGCTTCGTCAAGGGCAGATCCTGCCTTTTGAACCTGGTCGACTTCTTTGAAACAGTCACCAAAGCCATAGATGAAGGGAAGGTAGTCCACACAGCCTATCTGGACCTAGCAAAGGCATGTGACACAATACCCCACTCGGGCATCATAGAGAAGCTATCCAGCTTAAATATAAACCCCTATGTCACAAGATGGGTCGCAAACTGGCTCAAAGACAGAACCCACAGAGTGAGAGTTGCTGGAGCCATGTCAGACTCGAAACCAGTCACAAGTGGCGTCCCACAAGGTTCTGTCCTGGGACCGCTCTTGTTCGGTATATACTTTTCCGAGGTACAGGCCAACGTGGGAGGACTATGGCTCACCAAGTTCGCAGATGACTGCAAACTGGGCGCCATAATCGACTCTCCAGCTGACACAAACATCCTTCAAAAAGGTCTCACAGAGACGGATAACTGGTGCCAGAGCCATGGTCTAAAGCTAAATGCCAAAAAGTGTATAGTCATACCCTTTGGCAAAAACAATGTGCCCACAAATTACCGCATAGGCGGTAATCCATTAAATACAGAAAAAGTAATTAGGGATCTGGGGACCCAAGTTGTTAGCAATCTCTCCTTTGACAACCACATTGCCAAAGTGGTTAGAAAGACCTTCTACATAGCCCACCTCATCATGAAAGGATTCATATCTAGATCAACAGAGGTAATCGTGCCCCTTTATTCATCCCTCATCAGGCCTATCATAGAATATAATGCCCCTTTTGGGATGTACCTTATCCGACACCTGCAGCAATTAGAAAGACCCCAAAAGTACCTCACCAAAAGGATCAAGGGACTCAAGCAGATGCCATATGCTGCTCTGTTAAAAAAACTCCAGCTCTACTCAGTTGCATACCACCTACTTCGAGGCGATCTATGCCTGACATATAAAGCTATGTCCAATCCAGAATTAATGGGCATGCTCCACCTCAGTAAATCTTAATCCCTTAGAGCCACACGCTCGAGGGACTTGAACCTCAGCACAGAAATAAATAGAACTTGCTGGAGGGATAGATTCATAACCCAGAGGCTCCCTTCGCTCTGGAATAGAATTCCAATTCATGTTAAGCAGAGCACCTCACTGAATCTCTTCAAGAAGAATCTTGATGAGTGGATGGGGGATCGTAGGTTTGCCCCGGGGATTACTTCCGTGTCACTATTAGACAGAGGCACAGTAAACTAAACCTTAAAAAGGGTACAGTATACTCAAATCAAGGGGTGGCGTAAGCCAAACAAAATCAGGCTAGGCTTGTAATTGCCCCAGGGCAGATAGCCTTGTATGAACCTATGACGTATCCTCTGAGCGTGCCTGAACCCCTAGAATGGCAGTTGGTGGTGTGTCGGGAAGCGGAGCGGCAGGCGAAGAAGGCCTAGGAACCTTGGGCTTCTTGCGCGAGGGTCTAGGTGTGGCCTCTGATGTAGGATCCATCCTAAGAGCTAACTGCTGGTTCTCCAGGTAGAGGTTTAACGCGGCTAGATGGCTGCACAAGGTCTTGGGCACAAACAATTGACAAATAGTGCAGGAGTGATCGTGTTCCCGGCCTAGGCAAAAAAACACATCTGTCATGGGTGTCTTTATGGGGTATCTGGCGCCCGCGCTGGCAGTTTCCCTTGTTCCCTGACATCGGCTAAAGGCTACAACAACCAAGCGTTAGCAAGAACAATTGTTAAAAAAAGAAGTTATGTACTTACCATAACGTTCCATCTGACTTCATTTGTCAGCAACTTGTGGGCTCCGGATCTGATATGGATCCGAGCCAGCAGCTTACCAAGCTAAAGATCCGAGCTTCAAGCTCCTCCCCCTTACCCATACTACACTGCAACCTCCTACTAATCCTCAGATCGAGTTTGCCACCCACTGCGTGACACAAAACAACCTAAGATACCAAAAACCTGACCCGAACCCATACACCAGGCTCATCAGACTCAGGACATCGAGCCTAAAAGCAGAACTACCCACCAAGGTCAGGGGGAAGGAGGGAGGGAAGGTTGCTGACAAATCAAGTCTAACTACTCAGCTGGAAACATTATGGTAAGTACATAACTTCTTTATCTGAAGTAGTTAACTTCATTTGATCATCAACCTGTGGGACAGAGTCCCCAGCTACCCGTAATCTTGGGAGGCCCTTAAGGAGCACTGCAGAACCAAAAGAAGTCCTTCCTCTAGACACCATATCCAGCTTATAATGAGTAATAAAAGTATGAGAGGAAGCCCAAGTAGCTGCTGAACAAATGTCATCCAGGGAAACTCTAGACTAGAATGCAGCAGAAGTAGCCAAAAAATGGGTAGTATGGGCATGAACCCCTTCTGGTTGTGGTAATCCAAGTTCTTTATATGCTTGTAAAATACAAGGCAAAATCCATTTAGTGAGAGTCACCTTCGAAATCGGTTTCCCTAAAAAGGGTTTAGCAAAGGAAACAAAAAGCTGATCAAATTTACGGAAAGGTTTGGACTTACGTAAGTAAAAACGTAACTGCCTGTGAACATCCAGAAAATGAAGTTTGTATTCCCCTTTATCTTGAAAATTAGGGAAAATACAGGCAGGTTAATAGACTGATTAATGTCCGACTCCGAAGCAACTTTAGGAAGACAAGACTGGTTAGTCCTGAGAGACACCCTATCCTTATGAAAAATTAGGTATGGGGGTTTCATACATAGGGCTTGAAGCTCTGACACTCTCCTGGCTGAAGTGATTGCTACCAGGAAGGCTGCCTTTCACGACAAGAATTTCAAGTCAACTGATGCTGTGGGCTTGAAAGGAGGCACAACTAAGGCCTGAAGAACCAAGGTCCCCATGGAGGGGAAGGGTGTTTGACAGGATGTCTCAGTAGGAAAGTACCTTTGATAAAGGTCTTGCAAATTCTGGCAGCAGCTAGAGAACCTGAATTTTTCCCTACATGAAAATAGGATATATAGCCGCCAGCTGGACTTTCACTGTGGAAGAGCTGGCCCCCTTCTGGAAAATATGAGACAAAAAGTTTAACACCGCTGGAACTGGAGCGGTAAAAGGATCCAAATTTCTTTGAGAAGCCCAAATGGAAAAACGTTTCCATTTACTACTGTACACTTTCCTGGTAGAGGACTTGTGTGCCACTACCAGAATGGATTCAACTTAAAAAGAGATACCGGGAGTCCTGGCAACTAATGGAACTGGAGCAACCGAGCTGTGAGCATGAGGCTGTTCAGATTCGGAGGAGGAATTCCCGAGGGATGACGAATAAGATCCGGAATGGGATCCAATATCCAGGGCGGAGCTAGAAGATGAGGCCGTAGGCAAGGAAACCAAACTTGACGAGGCCAGAATGGGTCTATGAGAATAACCCTGCTCCCCAACTGACGAGCTTTCTGTAAGAATTTTGTCATGAGAGGAAGCGGGGGATACACATAAAGAAGACCAGGTGGCCAAGTATGGACAAGAGCATCTCTGGGGACTTCCCCCATCGGGGGAATAAGAGCAAAAAACTCACTGCACTTCGCATTGGACGGTGATGAGAAGAGAACGCAGCAAGGCTGACCCCACTTGAGGAAGATCTGTTCCGCTACATAAGGGTTCAGAGATCACTCATAAGGCGAAAGGATAGTCCTGCTCAATTTTGTCTGCCAAAATGTTGGACCGACCTGGGATGTGCGTTGCTATCAGAAAACGGTTGGTGGAGATTGCCCATTCCCACACTCACGGCCTCTCGACAAAGTGGATAGGACCTGGTTCTCCCTGTTTGTTGATGTACCAGACCACTAACATACTGTCTGACTGGATCGCAATAGTTCCCAGAGGAAGAACGGTATGACTGGCCTGCAATGCTAAAAAGACTGCTCTCATCTCTAGAACATTGATATGCACAACGGTCTCGCTTGGGGTCCACGTGCCTTGGACAGTCCTGCCCGAGCAATTTTAAGACAACAGCAATAAAATTCTTTACAACGTTCCTCCATCGACTGGTTCTTTGAGCAGTGGAAGGGTTGCTTTGGTGTTTTGCTGCTAGCTGCCCGAGCAATGCCGCCATCCCACCCTAAGCGGAAGGCGTCCGTGGTCACTGTGGCTTGGGGCGGAGGCGTAACAAAGGGTGTCCTCCTCGCAGATCCTGGGATTTAAGCCACCACGAGAGAAGCTTTGCACACTTTGTTTAGAGGAATCGGAAAGTCTAGAGACTGATATAGTAGAGACCACTGAACTTGTAATGTCCACTGTAACACACTTATATGCAGACATGCCCAAGGAATCAAGAGTT
>NC_056741.1:1347057386-1347072386 GCF_019279795.1 Protopterus annectens | reverse complement strand
TATGTCATGGGGAGACAGAAAGCTCAAAAGGGCGATTTAAACAAGCCTGAGTACCACTAACGGGGGACAAAGAATGAGAAAATACGCCAATCAGAATAATTCACCTTGCAAACAAGCCTTCTTTAAACAATCAGGAAATAAAACTCAGAAATGCATCAGGAAAGGTCTAAAGAAAATGAGAACGGAGGCCAGCTCGGGATAACAATCTCCACCTGAAAACTCGGAAAAAAGTATAAAGCCGCTTTGACTGCCATTCCGAATGCATTGTCTACGCAGCCATTTCTAAAGCCTGTGGACACTTTTACATAGGCAAGACTTATAGAAGGCTGTCATATAGGATTAAAGAACATGCTGCAGCAGTTCATGCTAAAGACAGCAACAATGCCCTTGCCAAGCACAACCAGACTTGCACTAACTTTACAGGCTTTAAATTCATAGTGCTGGAACAAGCTGAAATGTTTATTGGCGATTATAACTCACTGTTAGAAGTGAAGGAACTAAGATGGCAATTGCTACTTAATGCAGAGGTACCACCCAGCTTAAATGAAAACCTTAACTAGAAGTGTACATTGCAATGGTATTAATTTCTGTTAAACCACTCCCATCTAGCTACATTTAAGGTTCCTTTGCAAATCTTTTTTGTTCAATTCCAATTAAGAGTTTCTTTTACTACAATGTAATTTACTGTCCGTGTTTTTTTATTACCTGTCTAATTAAATTTCTCTTACTTTTATATGGGCTATTCAGGTCATTTGTCACATTCTGAAGAAGTAACAGTAAACAAAAGTGCTCAATATACACAGGCTCTGCACGTTTTTTTTCTATTTTGTTTTAGAAGTTTTTTTAAGATATATATATTTTTTCTTCTTAGTCTTTTTCGGTTTGGCATACTTACATACATATATATAGGTATAAAAAAAAAAAAAAAAAAAAAAAACGGCGCTGAAGATAAGAAACTACACACATTACACTTCAATGGTGAAAATGGAAACACTACGATCAGGACTGATTTTAATCACTTTTTCTTTACTGATGCACAGAACTTCTTCAGAAAAATGAAAAAAAGTAAAGCACACTCCTACTATAAAGTCCGTGGCAATAAAAACAAAATAATATAACCTATCAACAAGCCCGTAAAGGTACAATAAAATACAGTAGCCAATGAGAAATAATATTAAACTAGAACATACTATCAGAAAGCTGGTGGAGGGAAAAGGTAAACAGCAGTAGCCAATGAAAATAATATGTAAACCTGAAAAATACATAGCCAATAGTATTATAGCAAGAGCACTCTGACCACTCAATACACACTTCAAAAAGAACTAGGGAATCAGAACTGTGGGTGGGATCACTGTGGCTCACCTAAACATTTGCAAAACGTATCCCAATTAAACAAAAACACCCAAAATATAGAAATGTATTCCAACCAATAATCTAGTATTACTCAACACCCAGTGAACCAAACAGTCTAGTGCATAGTGACAGTTCTACTAGTAAGCAAAGGAAGGAAAAATAGTAGTACACGCTATACATTTCAAAAGTATTAAACGGCGTTAGCATAAAACAACCATCATCCACCGCAGAGTCAAAGGCACAACAAAATCGTAGGTCATGCAATGCATGTTATCATAACCCAGCTGTTTGTGGCAATGCCGATTAATCATTTTTGAAAAGTATACCATGTACTACTGTCTGTCTGCACACTTGGTCAGCCACAACCCCTTAGTTTTGACCTGAACTTCTGAAAAGTATAAATCAAAAAGTAGGGGGCCCAGCACTGAACCCTGTGGCGCCCAGCTGGTAACAGGTCTATTGGTTGACATGGAGTCACCCACTTCGATATTGTGCATCCGGATTTGTGAGCCAGTTGGCAAACAACTTACAACAAAGGGGTTTACATTCAGTTTGCTAAGTTTAAAGTCATCCACCAGATTTAGGAGGCAGGATCTGCTCGTGACGAAGCCGAATTGGATAGAATCCAGGGTTTGGAGGTCGCCTATGGCTTTATTTATGAGGTCTATATTGAGATGTTCCAGGTCCTTACAAATGAGGCTGGTCAGGCATATGGGTCTGTAATACTCCTAGTCTGTTCCTAGGCCATCTTTGTGGAAGGAAATAACTGTTGCTGCTCACCAATCTCCACAGGATCGGCCTTTGGTCAACTGGTGCCCTAGGCAGGACTCCACTGCCCCCCCCCCCCCCACCCTACACAACTTGGTGCCCCATTCTGGTCCATCTACACCATCCAGATTACTGGAAAAGCACCCCTGCTACAGTGGTGCCCTAGGCAGCAATCTAGGTGACCTACGCCTAAGGCCTGCTATGATTCTGCAGGAACAAAGACTGTGGTTAGGCTAGGATTGAAAAGAGCACTTAATGGTGATGCTAGTTCATTTTTTAACCCGTTTAGACGACAGCATGAGATGTCGTATGGTCCCAGAGAGGCTGATTTTTGGCCCTGGACAAGGCTTTAAGGACCTGCTCTTCAGATATGTAGGGTGGGGTGGGGGAAGGTTTGTGAGAAGTTAGGAGTGGATAAGGGAGTGAAATTTTCAACAAACCTATCCACTAGCAAGTTTGCTAACTCTGTGGGGTCAGCGTGTGTGACACCATTGGTCACTAGTACTGCACATACTTGGATCCTACCTTTTAGGCTACATATGCAGCTGTAAAAAGCCTTACAGTTATCTTTGGCTGTACTTGCTAGGTTTCTCTCATAGGAGCCTTTAGAGAATTTGACAAGTTGTCTTATATGTCTGTTGAGACTGAGGATGGTGCTTTTCCATTCTTGGGGCCTTGCCTTTGTTTTCTTGGACAACGTTTTGCATTTGTTAAGTTTGTTGATACAGGATGTCCACAGGGGCAACTTGTTTTTACTTGGGGCGCTAGAGTTGATTCTTTCTGGTACAGCCACGTTTACACACTTATGTAAGTGACTATACAAGGCTTTAGTGTAAGCTTCAGTGTAGTTACCACTTCCAGCATGGGAGGGGGGCTTGGAAAGCATTTATACCTTTGCCTATGAAAGTACAGTTTGCCTTGGCAAAGTTTTTTTGTCTGATTTCACATTTTTTTTTTTAGTTCTGGTGGTAGTGTCAGCTCGAAAGTGACTGTTATGTGGTTATATTTAACTAATGAGTGTCAAACAGTTGCGGCAGTGCAACTGTTAGACATATTAGTGAGGATCATATCTAGAATGCTTGTTTCTCTTGTTGGGGTATGAACAATTTGTTCCAGGGCATCTGAATTAATAAAATCAAGGATATTTTCCGCTACAGAATTGGGGCTAGTATAGGTTTCCAAGGTGATGGTGGGATAATTGAAATCCCCCTTAACCAGAGTGTTTGGCAAATTTTGGATTGTCTCCAGTTTGGTCAAGAAGGTTTCCTGGGTGTTGTGACCAACAGAGGGGGATCTATAAAGTACAGTTTTGTACCTACCATAAATGTAGATGTTCGAGTGCTAATACAGCTGCAGTCATAACAGATGGGTTCTCCTGCCGTCAGGCGGGTCCTCGGTCGGCCGAATTCCAAAGTCTAGGTCCGGCGTCGGTTGTCGTCGCTTTTTCCCTGACGTCAGTGCGACAGGGGTATAAAGGAACCAGCCGACGCCATTTTCTTCAGTTTTTCTTGCCCCAGATGTCAGGTGCCCCAAGAAGGAAGGCAATACATAAATTTGTGTAATAATGCAGTGCAATATAATCAAAATACAGTAGTTGCAAGCAAATACATCATAAATGAATACCCCAATCAGGTTGTATGAGGATGTGCTAGCCTATAGGCCTGTCCCAAGAGGGGAAGGAGGGAGGGAAACCTGGACTGCAGCTGTATTAGCACTCTAACATCTACATTTATGGTAGGTACAAAACTGTACTATGTTCATCGTGCATACAGCTGCAGTCATAACAGATGGGTAGAATCCCAAAGCTAAGAAAGGGGTGGTAGGCACTAGGTGGAACTAGGAGGAGCCAAAATGCCCTGCAAGACTGCAGTGGCAAAGCCTGCTCTAGATTTGGAGTATAATGGTAGGTTGTAGTGCTTGGAGAAGGTATGCATAGAACTCCAAGTGGCTGCTTCCAAAATATCCTTGGTAGGAACTCCTCTGAGGAAGGCTGCAGAGGTGGCTGTGGCCCTGGTGGAATGAGTTCGAATGCCTGTAGGTACAGTTTTGCCATGAAAGGAATAGCAAAAGCGTATGCAGTGGGCTATCCATTTTGAGACTGTCTGTTTGGAAATTGGCTTTCCTTGAGCTCCTACCGCATAGGCCACAAAGAGCTGTTCTGATTTTCTGAAAGGCTTTGTTCTGTCCAAATAATAACGCAGTTGTCTGTGGATGTCCAAGGAATGTAGTAATCTCTCCCCTTTGTTTTGAGGATTAGGATAAAAAGTAGGTAAATGTATGGCCTGATTTAAAGCTACCCTGGATACCACTTTAGGCATAAAGGACGGGTTGGTTCGTAAGGAAACTCTGTCCTGATGGAAGATGATAAAGGCTGGACAGCCATGAGAGCCTGTAGTTCTGAAACTCTACGAGCTGAGGTGATAGCCAGAAGGAAAGCTGTTTTCCAGGACAAATATTGCAAATCTGAGAGGCAGCTGGCTCAAAGGGAGGCAAGGTCAGTTTTTCCAGAATGAAATTAAGATCCCAAGCAGGTATTGGTTGTTTCCTTGGAGGTCTTAAATTCTTAGCCCCTCTGAGGAACTGTCTTAAGAGAGGGTGAGAGAATAAAGGTGGATCAGTGTTGTATTCTGCAGAAATGGCTGAGGCATGGATTTTGATGGAGGAGAAAGAAAGTCCACTGCTTAGCAGTTCAGCCAAATATTGTAGTATTTGAGGTAAATTCAGTTTTCCAGGGTCGTGGCCCTTTTTCTCATTCCAGACACAAAAACGTTTCCATTTTGCGGAGTAAGCTTTTCTAGTTGATGGCCTTCTGGCCTCCAAAATGACATCCTGCACCTCCTTGGAGAGTAGGGCCTGCTGTGATGCTAAAGAATCTTCCATGCGGCTAGATTGTGTGTTTTTAGCTGGCTGTGAAGAGATTTGAAGCTGTGCTGAGTCAGAAGAAGAGGCATTAGAGGCAGGGTCCATGGTGGGGAATGCGTCAGGCTCCTCAGGAGTGGGTACCAGTGTTGCCTTGGCCAGTCTGGAGCAATGAGGATCATCTTTGGTCTGTCTGCTCTGGTCTTCAATAGAACTTTGGGCAGCAGAGGAAGAGGTGGGAAGGCATAAACTGTCATTGATGTCCAACTGAAAGAGAGAGCGTCCACTCTCCAGGCCTTTGGATGGAAGATCCTTGAGCAGAATTTTGTCAATTGATGATTTTTGTGGGAGGCAAAGAGATCTATGTCTGGCCTTCCCCATTCTTGGATTATTTCTGTAAAAACTTTTGGATGCAACTTCCATTCGTGTGGATCTGTCATATTCCTGCTTAGGTTGTCTGCCAGCGTGTTTTCCTTGCCTGGCAAGTACTGTGCTTGTAGTTCCATTTGTAAGTCCATGGCCATGTTTCCAAAGTGACATGACCAGTCTGCATAGGGGGTAAGAATGTGTTCCTCCCTGCTTGTTTATGTACCACATTAACTGTGGTGCTGTCCGTTCTTATCAATAGTTAACCTGGTTGTAGAAGGTCCTTGAAAGCTATAATAGCATTTATTACTGCTAGCATTTCTTTTTGATTGATGTGAAGGTGCTTTTCTTTTTGGGACCATTTGCCCTGAATTCACCGATCTGTCATGTGCGCCCCCCAGGCGTAGTCCGAGGCGTCTGTTGTGATGACTTGATTTGCTTGAGGCTTGCTGAATGGAAGACCTGTGTTTGTTTGACATGCTTGAGCCCACCACAGAAATTCCTTTTGCAGACAAGGAATTAGTGGTATTACTGTTTCCAAACTGTGGCTGTGTTGAGACCATATGTTTTTCAGGTACCATTGAAGTTTCCTCATATGCAGCTTTGCACATGGGATTAGTAAGATGCAAGATGCCATGAATCCCAGAGCCTGCAGGATTTTCCTTGCAGTCAGCCTGGTGCAATTTGCTAGTGTTCTGAAGTATTGAATTAGTTGCCCCTGCTTCTCTGGCGTGAGGTAGGCCATCTGGGTGTTTGTGTCCAAATTGGCACCCAGGAAAATTATCTTCAGAGAGGGTATTAGCCTTGATTTCTTTTTGTTGACTGTGTATCCCAGAGAGTTCAATAACATTATTACATAAGCCAGATGTTTCAGAAGAATGTGCTTGCTGTCCGCTTGGATCAGGCAGTCGTCCAAATAGGGATATATTTGTATCCCTTGAAGTCTGCAGTAGGCAATTACTGATGCCAGGCATTTCGTGAATACTCTGGGCAGTAGATAAGCCAAAGGGCAATGCAGAGAATTGATAATGGGTTGAACCTGCAAGAAATCTGAGGTACCTTCTGCAATTTTGTCTGATTGGGACATGCAGGTATGCCTCCTTGAGGTCCAAAGTTACCAGCCAAGACTCCTTGCCCAGCATGGGAAGAAGTTGCTGTAGAGTGAGCATCTTGAATTTTGGTACGAGTAGAAATGTGTTTAGGATGGATAATTCCAAAATAGGTCTCCAATCTTTTCCCTTCCTTGGCACCAGAAATAGCCTGGAATAAAAACCTTGACCTTGTTCGTGCGTAGGTACCTCTTGAATAGCTTTCATGTTTATGAGATCTGTAATTTGCCTTTGTGCCTCTGCCCTTTGATTGTGTGGCAGGTTTGGCATGCCTCTCATTTTTGGAAGGGTGTGAAAATGGAATTTGTAGCCTCTGATTATAATGTCCAGGATCCATTTGTCCTTTGTGACAATATGCCAATTTTTTGAAAATAATGCCAGCTTTCCTCCTAAGAGTGCTGCCATTTGAGACCTGGTTGGCATGCAAAGGGGAAAGTCATTGGGTTTGCTTTCTGAAAGATTGCGAGTTTTCCTCACCACCTCTTTGTGTAGGAGCTTGCCATTGTCTGCCTCTAAACGATCCTTGGGATTGTCCTCTGCCCCTCGGGCGTCTGTATCTGTCTCTTTGGGATCTGTCTGTGGCAGGAAAGGACCAGTTTTTGGAAGGCCAATTTCTACTAAAACGTGGGGGTTGAACCTGTAGAAATTCTTTCACAGTTTGCATTGATTTAGCCTTTTCCTCCATTTTCCTTAATACCTCCTCAGCATTAGCACCAAATAGTACATCCTTTTGAAGAGGGGCGTCTAGTAATTTAGCTTTGACATGATCAGGCAAGGCTTGTTCCTTGAGCCAGGCATGCCTATGTATGACTGATTCTGTAACAGCAGCTCTACATGAGGCCTCTAGAGCATCAAAACCACATTGTAAGGTATGCTTACCTACTTGTTCTGCACTGTGCATCAAATCCTGCAACTCCCTCAAGTCTGGTTGTTCAGGTTGTGACATTTTACTTTTCAATTGTGATAACAAAAACTGTTGGTATTTTAGCATATGAAACTGACAGTTTAAGGCCCTCATGGATAAGGTAGCCGAGGTACATACCTTTTTTCCCCACCTTTCTAAGGATCTGGAATCTCTCTCGGAAGGCAATGGATTTTTAGCAATGGAGGCCTTAACTCCCTTGGGGCCCTGTGAAATGGTTTCTGGGTCAGCAGCATGGCTTTTGTATAGAAATTGGTGTGAGTCAGGGACCCTGTAGCACCTGTCAGGCTTAACTGGAGCTGGAGGTAGAGAGTCCGGGTTAAGGCAGGCCTCCGAGTAAACATCATCTAGGATGTCCAAGACAGGAGGTATAGCCAGAGGCCTGTGCTGAGGAAGCAAGAGAAATTCCCTGAGCCTTTTCTTGGAATCTGAATAATCCTGGCCTTCCCAGTGGAAGTGTTCCCTTAAGGTATGCAAAGTTTCCCCAAATGAGTAATCCTCAGGGGGGGATACAGAAGGGATGGACTCCTCCGCATCAGAGTCTTCAAAAGGGGAGTAAGAATGTTCCTGATCATCAGAGTGCTCTGAAATAATGGAGCTCTGATCAGAGGAGGGGGAATCTTCCTCCACTCTAGGCCTTTTGTCCGGAGGGGGCTGAGAACCTCTGATAAGAGTAATTAAATCCTCAGCTATTTTAAGCATCTGTTTCTTAGGCATGGGGCCTGGAGATGGGCCCTGTGTTAGCTGGTCTCTTAGAGTGCATGGTTGCTTTAGACTTTGTGAAAGCCTTGATGGAGAAGGAAGAGGAAGGTCTGAAGACACTTTGAGTGGAGGTGGACCTGTCCACATTCTGAGTTTCAATGTCAAGAGTGGCTTCGGTATCTGTAGTCGGGGTGTGGGCCGAGGAGCCTGCGACCTCGGGCACAGGAGACACTGTCAAAGAAAGGTCGTCGGTAGTCAGGGGCTGCATAGGCGCCTCGCTGAGAACCGGACCACGTGTAGTCGGCTTTGGCGTGGTGTCGGTAGAGGCCGCGGACCTCGTGTGTCGGTCCTTGTCTTTGCATTTTTTAGACAAAACCAGAGTCGGAGTATCCGATGACATAGTATAGTTAAATGCTTTCCCAAAATAATGCTGGGCGAACTCCGCCCGACGCTTAATAGAGTGTTTGTTGAATGTAGCACAAAAGCGACAGACCGAGATGTCGTGGTCTGGACCTAAACAAGGTATACAGAGGGAATGGAAATCCTTATGCAGTATTTGCTTCCCACAAGAAATACAATTATTAACTTTGTCTGACATCGGTCTGAGGCAAGAAAAGTTTCCCCAACGGGGTACTTAGCTTTTAAGAAGACTTCGGTTTCCAAATTTTCGTAATCTCAGGAGCTGGCCGACCGGCACTTGCGAACTGCTTCTGCTTCGAGCATCGTGCGGCAAGAAAGACTGAAGAAAATGGCGTCGGCTGGTTCCTTTATACCCCTGTCGCACTGACGTCAGGGAAGAAGCGACGACAACCGACGCCGGACCTAGACTTTGGAATTCGGCCGACCGAGGACCCGCCTGATGGCAGGAGAACCCATCTGTTATGACTGCAGCTGTATGCACGATGAACATCTGGCTATGACTTGAATGGGAGTCTTACCCACTGTAACCTGGACTCTATAGAGCTGCCCAACTAGACGGCAGGCGAATTTATCTCTGATATAGACAAAAACACCACCTCCTTTGGTTTTCACACGTTCATTTTGCAGTGTAAAGGTGGAAAGCATTATAACCTTGCAAAGCAGGAGAACTCTGAGGCCATGAACACGGTTTCTTTGACTGCAAAGACATTTACAACTTCTTAATGATAGAAAGGCTTCCAGAGAGTGAAGTTTTTGGTTCAAGAGCCTAGTATTTAGCAGTGTTGACCCTTGCGAGATATATATATATGTGTGTGTGTGTGTGTGTGTGTGTGTGTGTGTATATATATATATATATATATATATATATATATATATGTGTGTGTGTGTGTGTGTGTGTGTGTGTGTATATATATATATATATATATATATATATATATATACACATATATACAAATACACACACACACACACACATATATATGTAATTTATTTACTTACAGTTAACATTTGTCGACAGGGAAAGTCTGACTAGAATAGAGCCTATTTTCAGCGAAGGACCAGGGAGAAAAGCTCCAGGCGCATGTCTTTGGAAATGTGAGAGGAAAACGGAATACCCAGAGGAAACCCACACCAACACAGGGAAGACATGCAGACTCTACACAGAAGGCACTCCAGCTGAAAACTGAACCAAGAACCTCTTACTGTGAGGAGACAACATTAACAGCTGCACCAGTGTACCACCCTATATACACACATAGATCACACACATTATTTATATATACATATATTTACATATACAGATGGAGAAAACTGATGCTGCCACCAGATCGTAAATCATAACACAACACTTTAATAAAAACAATAATTGAAATAAAATGCAGACAGATAAGCACTTCTGGGTTTCAATGAACCCTCCTCAAATCTGCTATTATCAAAATAAAACACTGCTCATGCAGAAAAATCATAACCAATCAGAGATACCACTTAAAGACACTGCTCATCTTATAAGCCAATCATATTGTCCTACTGAGTTTCCACCCCTTAAGAGCTGGTTTTAAAGGTATGTTTGTATTAAGTCCCGGTAACGTACAGGCTTGCAGTTCAGCAATCCATCTAATCCTGATCGGTTGAACTCCAAGCCTGTATGTTACTGCAAAAAAGAAGTTATGTACTCACCGTAACGTTCCATCTGAGTAGTTCTACTTCATTTGTCTTCAACCTGTGGGGATACCAGATCCGAACCGGCAACTTTACTAGCATCTACTCCGAGCTCCAAGATCCTCCCCTTACCCATAATACACCTCCACTACCTTCCAACCCCCAGACTGAGTTTGCTGAACCTTATACTGATAAGCCGACCTGAAAAAATACTTGTGACCTACAACTGCATAGGCTGTTCTTATGCCAAGGTTCGGGGGAAGGAGGGAGGGACGGTTGAACACAAATGAAGTAGAACAGCTCAGATGGAACGTTATGGTGAGTACATAACTTCTTTATCTTTAGTAGTTTACTTCATTTGGTCTTCAACCTGTGGGACAGAGTCCCCAGTTACTAAACTCCTGGGAGGCCCTCATGGAAGGATATTCCGGAGCACCGCGGAACCAATGGATGTTCTCCTTCTGGAAGTCAAATACAGTTTGTAATGAGAAATAAATGTATGAGATGAGGACCAATTAGCTGCAGAACAAATATCATCCAAACACACTCTAGACCAAAAAGCCGGAGACGTAGCCATCGATCTAGTGGAATGAGCTCTCACCTGACCCGGAGGAGACATGCCTCTCGCCTTATAGACCTGAAGGACACGAAGAAATCAATCGAGCAATAGTGACCTTGGAAATAGGTTTCCCCAAACAGGGATTATAGAAAGATACAAACAATTTATCAGATTTACGGATTTTTTTTGTCCTGTGTAAATAGAATCGTACCTGTATATGAACCATCCAGCAAGTGGAGTTTGTATTCCATCTTATTAGCAAAATTAGGAAAGAACACAGACAAATTGATGGTCTGACTGATATTGACTGGTGATGCCACCTTAGGAAGAAAGGATGGATTGGTCCGAAGGGAAACCCTATCTTTATGAAAAATGATATAAGGAACTTTGATGGACAAGACCTGCAGTTCTTAAACCCTTTTGGCAGAGGTAATAGCCACCAGAAAAGCTCTTTTCCAAGATAAATATTTCAGATCTACTGTTGCAGCAGGCTTGAAAGGCGGAGCGACCAAAGCTTTTAGAAGCATATTAAGGTCCCAAGGGGGAAGAGGGAGCGTAACAAAAAGGTGCCTTTAATAAAGGCTTTACACAGTGTGGAGGAGGCTAAAGAGGCAGAATTCGAGACTACATGAAAACGAGAAATGGCAGCCAACTGAACCTTGACCGTAGAAGAACTAGCTCCATGCTGAAATTCATCAGCTAGAAAATCAAGAATAGTGGAAATAAGAACCGTGAAAGGGTATAAACTCCTCTGAGGGGCCCAAAAGGAAAAACATTTCCATGCGATAAACCTTCCTGGTCGAAGATTTATGAGCAGCCACCAAAACAGATCTAACTGAAGAGGATAGTACAGGAGTCCTAGCAATCATGGGAACTGAAGCAGCCAAGCTGTGAGCTTCAAACTGTCCAGATTCCGAACGGTGTGAAATCAGATCCTGAATGGGATCCAAGGAGGAGCCAGAAGGTAAGACCAAAGGAAGGGAAACCATACCTTGCGAGGTCAAAACGGGGCAATGAGGATCACTTTGCTCCCCAGTCGACGAGCTTTCTGTAGAACCCTCAATAAGAGGTACTGGCGGTTAAGCATAGAGAAGACCAGGAGGCCAAGCATGAACTAGAGCATCGCTGGGGGACTCACCTGGAAGGGGTTTCAGAGCGAAAAACTCACTGCACTTCATGATGGAAGGAGATGCGAAGAGATCACGGCAAGGTTGACCCCACTCGCGGAAGATCTGTTCCGCTACTGAAAGATCCAGAGACCACTCGTAAGGCATCAGAACAGTCCAACTCAGCCTGTCTGGTAGGATGTTGGACCGTCCCGAAATGTGCGTTGTGATGAGAAAACGACCGGTGGAGATAGCCCATTCTCATGGCCTGGCGTCAAAGGGGGTAAGATCTGATCCCTCCCTGATTGTTGATATACCAGACCACTGACATGTCTGACTGAATTGCAATTGTTCCCAGAGAAAGAAAGGCATGAAGGACCGCCATCATCTCTAGGACATTTATGTGTAAGCTGGTCTCTACAGGGGACCACAGGTCTTGGACTGTCCTGCCTGAACAATGCCCCCCCACACCCGAGTTGGAAGGCGTCCATGGTCACTGTGGCTAGGGCCAGGGCTGGAACAAAGGGTTGTCCCTCCAAAATGTCCTGAGAAAACATCCATCATATGAAGGATGACCAACATACTAGACTGATTTGAATTGGATATGCCAATGGCAGTTCCAGCAGGGAGCATTGTACAGCTAGAGGCCACTGTAAAATTCTCATGTGTAACCGGGCACACAGGAGAAGAGTTATGGTCGCCATCATCGAGCCTAAGGTCCTCAACACCGATTCCGCCGCTGGGAGATAAGAGTGGTAGATCAGGGAGACATGCATCCTCAGGTTTTGTACTCTCCCCGAGGGCAGGAAAATTTTGCACTGTACAGTATCTATCCTGGTGCCAATGTAGTCTATCACCTGTACAGGATCTAAGAGTGATTTGGATGCGGTGACTGTGATCCCCAAACGCAGGGAAGAATCAGGAAATAATCTCTGGTTTGGGAGAGTAGACGCCTGGTCGGAGCATGAGGAGCCAATTGTCCAGGTACGGATGGACCTGAATCCCCTGAAACCTCAGGTGAGCTGCTACCACCACCATCACTTTGCTGAACACCCTGGGGGCTGTGATGAGACCGATGGGTAGGGCTCGAAATTGCAAATGATTGACTCCTAGCCGGAAGCAGAGGAACCTCCTGGAGCTTCTGTGCATCTTTATGTGATAGTAAGCATCCTGGAGGTCTTACGAGCACATCCAGTCTCTCTCTTGCAGTTACGGCATGATGGACTGTAGTGTGACCATCCAGAACTTCTCCTTGGCAACTGACAGGTTCAGGGTAGAAAGGTCCATAAAGGTCCATAATGGGCCTTAACTCCCCCATTTTCTTTGGCCCCAAAAACAACCTGGAGTGTAAGCCCGATCTGCACTGGTCAGAGGGGACTGTTTTGATGGCTCGTTTTTCTAGCAGCTTGGAAATTTCCTGCGCTGCTGCCTCCCTTTAGTGGGTGGTACATCCGGGAGGTGTTTGGGAGATTTGGGGGGGGGACCCACAAAGGGGACAGAGTATCCTCTGGATATGATCTGAAGCACCCAGCGGTCTGATGTTATGGACTGCCATACCGCTAGGTTCAAGGACAATCACCCCCCCCCCCCCCCGACTGCCTCCAGAGTAGAGCAGTCGGGCCACCCCTCAGGGTTGCTGCCTGGGTCTGTCCAAGAAAGGTTATCTAGACTCAAAATTCCTCGGACCCCCTCTGCCTTTGGCCCGACATCCATTCCGTCCCCCTCTGCCTCTGGGGGAAGAAGAGCCCTGAGTGTCCCGGGAATACTGGGACTTCCGGAACCACACCTTTTGCCCTCTCTGGTTCCGGGAAAAGGACCTTTGAGGGTACGAGAAGTGGATCTCGACGGCAGACAGTGTCTTCCTGTCCTTCTCACTCTGGACTAATGTCTCTTTGACAGTCTTACCAAAGAGAGTAGAGCCATCATAAGGGGCAGTGGCAAAGGTTACAAAAATTGACAATTTGAGCCGGCGTTGCGCCTCATGGACATGCTGGACCCAGCCGCTCCTTCAGCAGCATGTGAAAGGAGTCGCATGGACATGATGAATATTGCTTTCAAACTGGTCATCCTCATGGAGAACGAGACCCTGTCCTACTGCGACATGGACTTAGGGGGAGACTCCTCCAGCTCCTTTACCAGGTCACGCTGGAGTCTGGTGACACAGGCCAGGTAGTTCAATGCCCTAATTGAAAAGGTAGCTGAAGTGTAAACCCACCTCCCTATGCAGTCCATCATCCGCGACTCTCGGTCAGGAGGATGAACAGAGGAACTCTCCTGGGCAAGTTCCCTCTTTGTGGTGGCTGTTACCACTATAGCGTCTACAAGGGAGCCCTTGTTCCATGCTGGCCTGTCTGTGGAGGGACTCAAAATTTTGTCGGGTCTTTTTGGAACAGGTTCCATGGTGATCGGCTCCTTCCATGCCCGCGGGGTGAACAGGTCCACCAAAGGATTCGCGGGAGGGATCACCCAGGAAGTAGATGGGACCATGCCGAAAGCCTCTAGGAACACGGACTCGTCGGACGAAGGTTTAGGGACAGACCGACCTCCCAGTTAGATTAGGATTTCCATGATGTCTCCAAAGGAGACATCCTCGGGAGGTGACCTACGGGAACCTTCTCCACCATCCAAGTCCGTATCCTCAGTGAGGGACTTGGGGGAGTCCAAGTGCCTCCTCTTGCACGTATGCTTGCGAGGCACCTCTCTGGTGGGGCTCTCCGGGGGGAACTCGCAAGCCACTTTTTCCTGAGGGGGAACCGTCCTGGGCTCTTCAAGCACGGGCTGTGTCTCTGGTAAAATGATGGGGACCATAGAAAGAGCCCTGGGGGTCTAGGTGGAGTCCGCGGGGCAGTCAGGTGTCTTGGTCCAGCAGAGAGAACCCTTTCTACCATGAATGCTGAAGGAGAGTGAACCTCCTGATAAACCAATAAGGAGTGGCTCGGATCCGAGCTGGTCAGATCCTACATGTTCCAGGCAGCTGTCGGCGTCGAGGAAGCAAATACCGTCGGTGCCGACCCCCTGACTAAAACCATCCTCGTATCTGAATACTCCAAACCCAATGGACGAAGCGGAGAAGGAGGTATCGGTTGGAAAAAAGGAAGCGAGCTCCCCCCTCCTGAGGGAGAGGGAGCTGGCAAGACCCCCATCTGGATCGGAATACGGATGAACCTCATCATTTTA